>NW_027138160.1:2721561-2905295 GCF_017655625.1 Lodderomyces metapsilosis | reverse complement strand
ACATCCTAACCTCCTCAATACTTTGGACATCCTAACCTCAATGCTTTGGACATCCTAACCTCAATACTTTGGACATCCATCCTAACCTCAATACTTTGGACATCCTAACCTCAATACTTTGGACATCCTAACCTCAATACTTTGGACATCCTAACCTCAATACTTTGGACATCCTAACCTCAATACTTTGGACATCCTAACCTCAATACTTTGGACATCCTAACCTCAATACTTTGGACATCCTAACCTCAATACTTTGGACATCCTAACCTCAATACTTTGGACATCCTAACCTCAATACTTTGGACATCCTAACCTCAATACTTTGGACATCCTAACCTCAATACTTTGGACATCCTAACCTCAATACTTTGGACATCCTAACCTCAATACTTTGGACATCCTAACCTCAATACTTTGGACATCCTAACCTCAATACTTTGGACATCCTAACCTCAATACTTTGGACATCCTAACCTCAATACTTTGGACATCCTAACCTCAATACTTTGGACATCCTAACCTCAATACTTTGGACATCCTAACCTCAATACTTTGGACATCCTAACCTCAATACTTTGGACATCCTAACCTCAATCTCCCAACCTCGGTGTGAAAATGACCCTCTCTCGGCTGTTATTGTCCGTGTGTCACGTGTGTCTTCTCACGTGTGTTGTATTACTACTGTGTGCTTATATGCAGTACTCGAACATCAGCAGTAAAAGCCCAACGCATTTCACACAATATCGTCTCTGAGAAAGAAAGAAGTAGCTGGGTAGCTTTGAGTAGTGTGTGTGAAGCTACTGTCAACTTGTCAACTTGTCTCCTCTCCTCTGTCTCCAAATATATCTGTCTCTAAAAATGACTACTATTTCTCCCAATTTTGTTACAAACTGTTCAATACTTGTGTCACTGTATTGAGTGTCAGTCAGTATGTAACTGCATATCAAATGAATACTCTGTTCAATTGTGTAAGCTGTACATTGTCTTGTTCATAGACTGTGTGTCTGTTCTGCTTGTCTAGTATGAAAAGGTCGTGTACTGTTGCCAAAAATGAGTCTCAAATGAAAAGAGTGAAGTAGTATAGACTGTGCAATTAGTAGTAAACGTAGTACTCTAATGTCTCCTCTAGATATAAATATGATATACGATGCTACTAGAGTTGAAAATACTCATCTGTGTCTAGTTCTCCTCTGTAGTTCTGTCTTTTCAATCAGAAATCACATCCTATGTGTTATACTCCTTAGTACTCAACCCACTGTGTCTCTCATCTCTAGTGTCTCCTTTCTCCTCCCTCGGTCAAACTGCTTATTCCTAACCTTAAATCTCCCAACCTCGGTGTGAAAATGGCCCTCTCTCGGCTGTTATTGTCCGTGTGTCACGTGTGTCTTCTCACGTGTGTTGTATTACTACTGTGTGCTTATATGCAGTACTCGAACATCAGCAGTAAAAGCCCCAACGCATTTCACACAATATCGTCTCTGAGAAAGAAAGAAGTAGCTGGGTAGCTTTGAGTAGTGTGTGTGAAGCTACTGTCAACTTGTCAACTTGTCTCCTCTCCTCTGTCTCCAAATATATCTGTCTCTAAAAATGACTACTATTTCTCCCAATTTTGTTACAAACTGTTCAATACTTGTGTCACTGTATTGAGTGTCAGTCAGTATGTAACTGCATATCAAATGAATACTCTGTTCAATTGTGTAAGCTGTACATTGTCTTGTTCATAGACTGTGTGTCTGTTCTGCTTGTCTAGTATGAAAAGGTCGTGTACTGTTGCCAAAAATGAGTCTCAAATGAAAAGAGTGAAGTAGTATAGACTGTGCAATTAGTAGTAAACGTAGTACTCTAATGTCTCCTCTAGATATAAATATGATATACGATGCTACTAGAGTTGAAAGCTAGTCATCTGTGTCTAGTTACTCCTCTGTAGTTCTGTCTTTTCTCTCAGAAATCACTATAATGTGTTATCCCTCCTTAGTACTCAACCCACTGTGTCTCTCCTCTCGAGTGTCTCCTTGTCTCCTCCTCTCGGTGTTAATCTGCTTATTCTCGTGTTTAAATCTCCCAACCTCGGCGTGAAAATGGCCCTCTCTCGGCTGTTATTGTCCGTGTGTCACGTGTGTCTTCTCACGTGTGTTGTATTACTACTGTGTGCTTATATGCAGTACTCGAACATCAGCAGTAAAAGCCCCAACGCATTTCACACAATATCGTCTCTGAGAAAGAAAGAAGTAGCTGGGTAGCTTTGAGTAGTGTGTGTGAAGCTACTGTCAACTTGTCAACTTGTCTCCTCTCCTCTGTCTCCAAATATATCTGTCTCTAAAAATGACTACTATTTCTCCCAATTTTGTTACAAACTGTTCAATACTTGTGTCACTGTATTGAGTGTCAGTCAGTATGTAACTGCATATCAAATGAATACTCTGTTCAATTGTGTAAGCTGTACATTGTCTTGTTCATAGACTGTGTGTCTGTTCTGCTTGTCTAGTATGAAAAGGTCGTGTACTGTTGCCAAAAATGAGTCTCAAATGAAAAGAGTGAAGTAGTATAGACTGTGCAATTAGTAGTAAACGTAGTACTCTAATGTCTCCTCTAGATATAAATATGATATACGATGCTACTAGAGTTGAAAGCTAGTCATCTGTGTCTAGTTACTCCTCTGTAGTTCTGTCTTTTCTCTCAGAAATCACTATAATGTGTTATCCCTCCTTAGTACTCAACCCACTGTGTCTCTCCTCTCGAGTGTCTCCTTGTCTCCTCCTCTCGGTGTTAATCTGCTTATTCTCGTGTTTAAATCTCCCAACCTCGGCGTGAAAATGGCCCTCTCTCGGCTGTTATTGTCCGTGTGTCACGTGTGTCTTCTCACGTGTGTTGTATTACTACTGTGTGCTTATATGCAGTACTCGAACATCAGCAGTAAAAGCCCCAACGCATTTCACACAATATCGTCTCTGAGAAAGAAAGAAGTAGCTGGGTAGCTTTGAGTAGTGTGTGTGAAGCTACTGTCAACTTGTCAACTTGTCTCCTCTCCTCTGTCTCCAAATATATCTGTCTCTAAAAATGACTACTATTTCTCCCAATTTTGTTACAAACTGTTCAATACTTGTGTCACTGTATTGAGTGTCAGTCAGTATGTAACTGCATATCAAATGAATACTCTGTTCAATTGTGTAAGCTGTACATTGTCTTGTTCATAGACTGTGTGTCTGTTCTGCTTGTCTAGTATGAAAAGGTCGTGTACTGTTGCCAAAAATGAGTCTCAAATGAAAAGAGTGAAGTAGTATAGACTGTGCAATTAGTAGTAAACGTAGTACTCTAATGTCTCCTCTAGATATAAATATGATATACGATGCTACTAGAGTTGAAAGCTAGTCATCTGTGTCTAGTTACTCCTCTGTAGTTCTGTCTTTTCTCTCAGAAATCACTATAATGTGTTATCCCTCCTTAGTACTCAACCCACTGTGTCTCTCCTCTCGAGTGTCTCCTTGTCTCCTCCTCTCGGTGTTAATCTGCTTATTCTCTTCCTTAAATCTCCCAACCTCGGTGTGAAAATGGCTGTCTCTCGGCTGTTATTGTCCGTGTGTCACGTGTGTCTTCTCACGTGTGTTGTATTACTACTGTGTGCTTATATGCAGTACTCGAACATCAGCAGTAAAAGCCCAACGCGTTTCACACAATATCGTCTCTGAGAAAGAAAGAAGTAGCTGGGTAGCTTTGAGTAGTGTGTGTGAAGCTACTGTCAACTTGTCAACTTGTCTCCTCCCCTCTGTCTCCAAATATATCTGTCTTTATAATGTTTCTGTTAATATTTTACTGTACACAGCTTGTATTAATGTGTCAAGCTAAAGAACTGAATCAAATAAAGCCAGTACTCTCTCCTTTAATCTCCCCCGTGTTCTGTCTCCATATCACCTCTCGTTCCTGTCGTATCACTGCTTCTGCTCACATAATCAACAATGTACTGCTTACATAATCATCTTACATAAAAGCCGCACATTGTCTCAAAAAGGAAATAAATTTTGCCCCCCATATCTTACAAACAAGTAACTCTATACGTCCCTGATTAGTACAGACATGTCTCTTATGCTTGTCTTGTAATAATGAAAACACTATCATTACTTTAAATGTCTTCTTCCGCCACTTTTCTTTTCAAGTGCTAATTTTCCAAAAAGTTCACCCAAAGTTGGCATAAAAATAAATGAAAAATGTTATCAACTGCACATTTTCTTGTGAATAATTGATACTGCTTGATTAACACTACTGGAGTATACTTTACCTGTTATATAGCGTATCTGTTAATGTCTCTGTGTTTACGAAAATCTGTATACCTCATTACTCTCTGTTTCTAGTACTGATTACGTAAGGGCTACCATATCGGAAATAAATATTTTTCCGCATCGGCTCCAAAATTCAACCGAAAATCAACTTCCATTTTAGGAAACTCGCGCGCACTTTTACGAAAGAGAAAAAAGTCAACAACCTTCAACAATTTAAACCAACACACCAGCGAATACAAACAACTATACACCACACAAAAAATATAAAACACAACCTATTTTTATATGACTATACTGGCTTGTCTGAGTTCAGAGAAAAATACTTTCAAAAATAAATTAATTTCGTAGTCAAATGTTGTGTATTAGTCTTGTATTACTCTGTAATTGATAGTTTATTACTTGTGTTGAATTGATGTAACAGTACGTAGTCCAGAATTGTGCCTCTCTGAATGTAAAAATCAACTGTGTAGACAAAGTATTGAGAAAAAGCAAATTTCAAGCGCGAAAAAAATAGATTTCATATCCCAATTTTCAAATTAAACACAGCATATTAACACATATTTGTTAGACAAGTTTCTATATATATATATCATTGTAATCTATACACCTGTAGCTACACATAGATACCATATAAGCCCAATATGAAATAAATTGGTAGACTTGTCTTTATAGTCTGCATTTTGCAAATACGACAGCATAACAATACAACTTTGTTAAACAAGATACCAGTTTAGTATATCATTGTAGACTACTTAGTAATATCTATATACAGACACTACAAGCAGACTCATATGACTAGTATTGATGCACTTACCATCGCATGTAGTTACGTCTTTAAAATTGATTCCGCCAAAAATGAAGTGTTGAGAAAAAAAAATATCGAGCGAGAAAAACACAATTTCAGATCTTACTCAGCAAAGTAGATACAGCACAACATGACATATTTGTTAGACAAGTCTCGATCTATCTATATAATTGTAATCTATGCACCTGTAGCTGCATATTGACACCATATAAGCCAGATATGACAAGAACTGATGATATTGTTTGTAAATCCTTTGCTTAAAGAATACAAAAATTATAGACAGTATAATATCACATTTTTATTAAACAAGTCCTTAGTTCAGTACATCATCATAGAACTATCAGCTGTAGCTTCACACAGAGACTACAAAGAGACTCTTATCACTACTATTGGTAGACTTATGATCCCATGTAATGACATCGATAGAATCGCGCAATATTTTTTTCTCCCCACAAAAACGCGTCAAACAGAGAAAAAAAAAAAATGAAACCACAACAAACGAAAACATAACAAAATAGATGAGATAGATACTTGTTCGATATAGCTATTAGCATATTAAAGCAAATAGAGCCCACATGTAAAGGCAATGCTGTGAAGCTATAAGTTTTAGCTTGTAAAGAGTGTAATACAATAAAGACAATATATTATAAAGATTAGAAAAAAATTATGTGTATTAAAACTATATAGTTGTCCTGGGAAAAAACTTCCATCAACAGATAATCACTCTTGACCAAGAACATATGTCATTGATAATAGGTGATGTTCAATACTCTATTGATGACTTTCCCACAATTTAATTGATTTGAAAAGTAACTAGCACCTGCGATAACAAAGAACTGTTCAGTATTCAATTTGTCTGAGATGACAGTTTATTGCTTGAGCTGTTGCAACTGCGTCAGTAGTAGGTAGCCGACACCTCTTTTAGCAATTGATACTCGAAGATCAGGAATGACGCTGGTGGAAACACTGTTTTGTCTTCTTCATTTGCAAAGTATAGTTGCTGTGTGTCATCTGGTTCTCCGGTCACACTTGAACGATACGTCTGTTGATATGTCATAATTGGGGGGGCACTGGAGGGAGACCCAACATGTGGAGGAGAAACCCTGAGCAGCTTGTTCAGTTCCTGTTATTCTTGTAGCGTGTAGTTTGGAGCAGCTCAGCACCAGTGCTAGAAATAGATCCAATTGACATAGATTCACTGGTGTTGCCTTATACTCTAGCTTGTGTCATTCAACCCTCAAACTTTGATGCTCATGAACAGAGCAAAAACCAAAATCAGTGTAACAGCTTGTTCACTTGTCTTCCAATGTAACAGCTTGCCCACTTGTCTTCCATTTAACAACATGACCACTTGTCTTCCATGCACCAACGTGACCACTGTCTTCCATTTGGCAACAGGACCACTTGTCAACCATGTATCAACATGACCACTTGTCTTCCATTTGGCAACAGGACCACTTGTCTTCCATTTGGCAACAGGACCACTTGTCTTCCATTTAGCATGTCCACTTGTCTTCCATCTAGCAACTTGCCCACTTGTCTTCTATGTAACAGCTTGCCCACTTGTCTTCCAATAATCAACATGTCCACTGGTCTTCCATCTAGCAACATGCCCATTTGTCTTCCATTTAGCAACATGACCACTTGTCTACCACTTGTCAACATGACCACTTGCCCACTTGTCTTCCAATGTAAGAGCTTGCCTACTTGTCTTCCATTTGGCAACTTGCCAACTTGTCCTCCAATGTAACAGCTTGCCCATTTGTCTTCCAAATATCAACATGCCCATTTGTCTTGCAGTTATCAACTTGCCCAATTGTCTCACATTGATCAACTTAGTCATAATGTGTTAAGGCATGAACTTCACTAAAGTGAAGACTCGACATGACTTGCAAAGTATCGAAGTTCATTCTTGAATCTTCGACAAGATAAAACGAAAAGCAGGTTGAGATGCCAGCATATCTCTTACCTCAATACTTTGCTTCATTTGTTCACCTTGCGATAATTAGAAACTTGCAATTGACAGTTAGTGACAGAAATGCGTCAGCTGTTGTACAATTTTAACGTTCACAATGTGATAGACAGAATATAACTCAATTGCATTGTCGAGAATAGCAATCACGCGTCTATATATTATGTGTAAAGAATGCAACGAAGTATATCCTAGTGTGGGACTCCTGCTCTGCTTGTATACTAATCACGTAAATCTCCAACATCGACACAAGTACCAACTAATCTTTGAACTGACTGTTCTTTCTCACAACTCGCAAGGTCAAAGACTCTCTGGACAATGGCTGACCATGTTGAGCAACAGTACTGCCTCTATAACATATTTTCTTTGAATGAAGTAGTAAAGCATATGAATTGCTAAGTCAAGATATCTGTGCATTTGTACTTTTCTTTAAGACAACAAAATTACCAGTGTAGCATAGGCTTGTGGAAGTTCAACCTGGGAGTGGTAATCCAACTATGCTGACTATTTTAGACATGTTGATTTGTTTGAAGTGAAGTACACTATGATGGATGGAGTTGTAAAGAAGATAAAGAATTAAGAGTCAACAAAAAAAAATGAAATGAAGAAGTATAAATAAACACACTAAAATTGATTGGCTCTGATGAACCGCTCATTCTGATTCGTCATTCTGCACTATCGGATCCGAGAAGAGGGAACCGCCCACGCTGTTCGCCATAATTGCACGACCATAGTTAAGAAAAGAGGAAACCGCCCACGCTGTTCGCCATAATTGCACGACCATACTTAAGAAATGAAAAAAGGGCCCACGCTGTTCGCCTGAAGTACACGACTCTGGCTGCAAAATAAATTCAACATGGCACAACAACACAATTTTGTATGTCAAGTGGGCACCTAGGTGTCTCAGTAAGATCTATATACTCATAGCTACTTATAGACACCATATCATTGTAGTAGAATGTATACTCGTGGAGATATTTACCTTTTCTTATATTTTGGCAAAATTTACACTACCCCTTAACTACTGTAAAATAGACACACCACAACAACAAAAATTGTTAGACAAGTAAGCAGTTTAACATATTGATATGATCTATAGACCTGTAGCTATTCATAGAGACCTTAACTTCAACGATACAGTTAAAACTCGTGTACTTATTAGCAATGGCCCACGCTTACCGCCCACGCAAATTATGCACCGCCCACGTTTTTTTTTTGTTAGCGCTTAACTATGGCGCGCGCCCACGCAAAAAGCAAGTTTGTATATAATCTTTAAAATTGATTCGGCCAAAAATGAAGTGTTGAGAAAAAAAAAGCAACAGAAAAACAAAATTTCAGATCTCAATCAGCAGACTAGACACAGCACAACATGACATATTTGTTAGACAAGTCTCGATCTATCTATATAATTGTAATCTATACATCCGTAGCTACACATAGACACCATATAAAGCATATACGACAATAACTGATGATATTGTTTGTAAATCCTTTGCTTAAAGAATACAAAAATTATAGACAGTATAATATCACATTTTTATTAAACAAGTCCTTAGTTTAGTACATCATCATAGAATTATCAACTGTAACTTCTCACAGAGACTATAGAGAGACTCTTATCACTACTATTGGTAGACTTATGATCCCATGCAATGACTTCAATTGAATCGCGCAATTTTTTTTTCTCCCCACAAAAACGCGTCAAACAGAGAAAAAAAAAAAATGAAACCACAACAAACGAAAACATAACAAGATAGATGAGATAGATACTTGTTCGATATAGCTATTAGCATATTAAAGCAAATAGAGCCCACATGTAAAGGCAATGCTGTGAAGCTATAAGTTTTAGCTTGTAAAGAGTGTAATACAATAAAGACAATATATTATAAAGTTTATAAATTTTTGTGTATTAAAACTATTTAGTTGTCCTCGGAAAAAACTTCCATCAACTGATAATCACTCTTGACCGAGAACATATGTCATTGATAATACGTGATGGTGAAACTCTATTGATGACTTTCCCACAATTTGATTGAGTTGAAAAGTAACTAGCACCTGCGATAACAAAGAACTGTCCAGTATTCGATTTGTCTGAGATGACAGTTTATTGCTTGAGCTGTTGCAACTGAGTCAGTAGTAGGTAGCCGACACGACTTTTAACAATTGATACTCGAAAATCAGAAATGATGCTGGTGGAAGTACTGTTTTGTCTTCTTCATTTGCAAAGTATAGTTGCTCTGTGTCATCTGGTTCTCCGGTCACACTTGAACGATACGTCTGTTGATATGTCATAATTGGGGGGCACTGGAGGGAGACCCAACATGTGGAGGAGAAACCTTAAGCAGCTTGTTTACTTCCTGTTATCCTTGTAGCGTGTAGTTTGGAGCAGCTCAGCACCAGTGCTAGAAGTGGCTCCAATTGACATAGATTCATTGGTGTTGCCTTATACTCTAGCTTGTGTCATTCAACCCTCAAACCGTGATGTTCATGAACAGAGCAAAAACCAAAATCAGTGTAACAGCTTGTTCACTTCTCTTCCACTTGGCAACATGACCACTTGTCCTCCATACACCAACATGCCCACTTGTCTTCCATTTGGCAACATGACCACTTGTCTTCCACTTGTCAACTTGCTCACTTGTCTTCCATTTAGCAACTTGCCCACTTGTCTTTGTTTGAGCAACTTGCTCACTTGTCTACCATTTAGCAACAGGACCACTTGTCTTCCATGCACCAACGTGACCACTTGTCTTCCATTTAGCAACTTGCCCACTTCTCCTCTACTTGGCAACATGACCACTTGTCCTCCAATGTAATAGCTTGCCCACTTGTCCTCCAATTATCAACTTGCCCACTTCTCTTCCATTTAGCAACAGGACCACTTGTCTACCATGTATCAACATGACCACTTGTCCATTTGTCTTCCAAATATCAACATGTCCACTGGTCTTCAACTTGCCCACTTGTCTTCAACTTGCTCACTTATCTTCAACTTTACCACTTGTCTTCAACTTTACCACTTGTCTTCAACTTGCCCAACTGTCTTCCAATGTAACAGCTTGCCCAACTGTCTTCCAATTAGCAACCTGCTCAACTGTCTTCATTTAGAAACTTTCCCAATTGTCTCACATTGATCAACTTAGTCATAATGTGTTAAGGCATGAACTTCACTAAAGTCAAGAATCGACATGACTTGCGATGTATTGAAGCTCATTCTTGACTCTTAACGAAAAGTAGGTTGAAATGCCAGCATATCTCTTACCTCAATACTTTGCGTCATTTGTTCACCTTGCGATAATTAAAAAACTTGCATTGGACAGTTAGTGATAGAAATGTGTCAGCTGTTGTTACAATTTTAACGTTCACAATGTGATAGACAGAATATAACTCAATTGCATTGTCGAGAATAGCAATCACGCGTCTTTGCATTATGCGTAAAGGATGCAACAAAGTAGATCCTAGTGTGGCACTACTGCTCTGCTTGTATACTAATCATGTAAGTCTCCAACATCGATACAAGTACCAACTAATCTTTGAACTGACTGTTCTTTCTCACAACTGGCAAGTCCAAAGAATCTATGAACAATGGCTGACCATGTTGAGCAACAGTACTGCCTCTATAACATATTTTCTTTGAATGAAGTAGTAAAGCATATGAATTGCTAAGTCAAGATATCTGTGCATTTGTACTTTTCTTTAAGACAACAAAATTACCAGTGTAGCATAGGCTTGTGGAAGTTCAACCTGGGAGTGGTAATCCAACTACGCTGACTATTTTAGACATGTTGATTTGTTTGAAGTGAAGTACACTATGATGGATGGAGTTGTAAAGAAGATAAAGTATTAAGAATCAACAAAAAAAGAAGTATAAATAATTACTGTAAAATTGATTGGCTCAGATGAACCGCTCATTCTGATTCGTCATTCTGCACTATCGGATCCGAGAAGAGGGAACCGCCCGCTCTTTTCGCAAAAAGTACACGACCATAGTTAAGAAAAGAGGGAACCGCCCGCTCTTTTCGCAAAAAGTACACTACCATAGTTAAGAAAAGAGGGAACCGCCCGCTCTTTTCGCAAAAAGTACACTACCATAGTTAAGAAAAGAGGGAACCGCCCGCTCTTTTCGCAAAAAGTACACTACCTTGGCTGCAAAATAAAATCAACTTGGCACAACACAACAATTTTGTATGATAAGTTCTCAGCTAAGTGTCTCAGTAAAGTCTATATACTAACAGCTACTTATAGACACCACATCATTGTCATAGTATGTCTGCTCGTGGAGATATTTGAGCTTTCTCATTTTTTGGCAAAATCTACACTACCCCTTAACTACTGTAAAATAGGCACACCACAACAACAAAAATTGTTAGACAAGTAAGCAGTTTAACATGTTGGTATAATCTATAGACCTGTAGCTATTCATAGAGACCTTAACTTCAACGATACAGTTAAAACTCGTGCACTTATTAGCAATGGCCCGCGCTAACCGCCCGCGTTTTTTAAGGGTCGCCCGCGTTTTTTTTTTTTTAGTGCTTAACTATGGCGCGCGCCCGCGCAAAAAGCAAGTTTGTATATAAGGTATCTACTGAGCACAGATGACTAGGTGTTTACATTGGTGTCTTTGTTGAGAGTACTGCTGTCATCCAATGATGTCTTGGTGGAGATTGTTGCCTTCATCAAATCAAGAAGCACCCCAGACAAAGCAAATTCAGGATGATACAGTGAATGCAACATGCTCTTACCATTACCACTGTAAGAGCCTACTGGTGAAAGTTCTCAAACGACAGCAGTACTTGGTGAAGATTGTCCGTTTTGCAAGTTGAAACAAGAGGGACATGCCACACATCGGATACTACTTGGAATACAGAGATCACTACTGTCAATTATCAATCACATCGAGCCAAGCACTTAGAGCTACTTGGTTTAACAAAACAATATTGGAGGGAGATTGCCACAAGCTGTTAAGTTGACAATCAATTGAAGACGCCAACCTGAAATGATAAGAGAATACAACGAACGCAACTGCAAATTACCCAATAACACTGGTCCAAACAACTTCATAATGCTAGTGGGAATTCAAGAGCAGTACTTTCTTGAGAGTTGGCACATTTTATCAGTTTTGAGAAAAGTTGGATGACTTAGTTCAGAGCTTGTTTGAGAAGGGGGAAACAAGTACAAAAACTAGCAGAAATACACTAGGAGACATCACGCCTTTAGCTGGATGCAGCGTTCAAGCTGGAGGTTTGCCTTTCGAAATAGAAACTGGTGTTACTCCGTATAGGCAACAATTGCTAAACTATTTGATTCGAAATTGGTATATGCTATATATTTCTTATGTCGTGCAACTATAACTTTATTATATAAACCCTTCAACATTATGCCGCCCTCTCCATCGCACCACTGATTTCCCACTTCTCAAAATACTCTTGGGAAGTTGCCAAATGCAACTTCACATTAATAACATCTTCGTTGAATTCTTCCTCCTCCAACTCAACTTTAAACAACCTGGGATGACTGCCGATTGATTCATCTGCAATCTCTTTTATCATATTGTCATGCAAGGCAAGATACATTAGTTTAGTCGGGCCTGGAAAAGTCAACTTAATCTTCTTAATCAAATTACAGGAAACATCCAACGCTTCGATTGAGCAAGTCTGAAAATCAATACAACCATTGCGAATTCTGTTATCTGCAACATTCAATAAGCGCAACCTCTTCAAGTTGGAAAGCTGAACTGGAAACTCAGTCAAGTTGTTGTGCGACAAGTCAACCTCTTCCAAACAACCTGGTAAATCAACATCAAACTTGGATAAGTTGCAATAGGACAAAATCAAATACTTCAAACACGATCCAAGTCTCAACGTCATATTCTCAAGATTGCATCCCCTGAAGCACAAATACTGCTCAGCTGCACCACTGTAAGACTCAGGTATTTTCTCACAATACTCAAAGCTCAATGCATCAACATCTGGCAACTTCAAACCTTCAAATTCCGTTCTGTACAACGTCAACTTCTCAAGTCTCTCCACATTGGATAGGTCAATGGTCACGATTCTATTGTCCCTTAGTTCAACTTGTTTTAAAGTTGAAGGATATTGCACTCCGTCAATTTTAGCGAGTGTACCACGAGGACCATAAAGACCTGTTAATTTCATACTTTTCAAACGCTCTGGAAATTTTACCTCAGAAATTGTAGATGCACGACAGTTAATCCACAATTCATCTATTGAGTCAGGCAATTGTGCAGCTTTCGCATCACACATAAAGCTCACTAATAAAATGAGTTTTCTCAACAGATGAAATCTAGAAAGATCCAAAAACCCATCACACGTCATACAGTAGCTTTCCAGTATCTTTAAAGCTTCCAAACCTATAGGAAGCAAGTCCAATAGATCATTTGCTTCAAGTGTGCCAACGTAGGATAGTGAAACTTTGAGCACTTTCAACGTTGATGGCAAGTTCATTAACACAGACAAATTTTTGACATCACAAAGTTCTAATGAATAATAAGGATAAACCTCCAACTGGGAAATCGGGCGTTCAATAAATAGCGACCTCAAGCTGCAACGCTCTTCTTTAACGGCCTTGATCAACAACCCAAAGACATTTTCATCTAGTCTCTTGAGACAATCAATACTAGTGTTTGTATCGGCATACTTTATAATGCTTTTTATTAAAGCCTCATCGATATCCTTCTCATATTCTCCTTGTATCTTTATGTTGCGTGACCCCTCTATCATATTGGACGTGTCGACAGTATCCTCACTTAACCAGCCCGAACAGACAAGTCTGAGCATTTGTACAGTAGGGAGTGAACATACATCATAACCATCTAAAACATTGAACAGAAGTTTTTTCATTTTCGGACAATTGAATGAAGAAACACGGCACAAGTGATTATTAAATACTTCAAGGTTCTTGAATGTAACGCCTCCATCCAATTCCTGAAGCCTCTGGAATTTCATAGTCAACATGACAATCCGATCGCTAATATGTTCAAACAGCTCCATAAACTTGTTCATATCAAGTTTAAACGCGTAGCCAAAGTCCAACTCAAATACTAGTGCCACAGTACTACTTGGTTGTAAGGCCCTTATCAACTCAAGTAAATCAAGAAGGTCAACCATATGACAAAGTCCGTAGGAGATCTTGGATGTGGTATGTATCTGCTGCTCAACGCAGTAGGTCTCTGTTAATTCATATTGCTCCCTACTCAATGAATTTGGATCTTGAACTCTCAGATCAGGGTAGCCATCGTCTCTGTAATTCCTGGAAGTTTGGTGGTAGTAGGTGAATCCTCTTGTAAGTGTGTGGTGAATGGCATTTTTAATGTTTGGATTGTGCTGCAAAAAGGATCCCTCAAGTAATTGAGTGATCTCCTTGACCTCAACGAAGGAGAAAATGCTCTGCAAAATGTCCAACTGGTACAAGTCAAGTTTGAGTCTCATGGTGATGTATCAACAAGGGGTGAAAATCTGAAAAAAACATATCTCAGGGGTAAAAATGGGACACATAAATAAGTTTTTCATGCTTCACCAAGTTTTTAAGTTACCTTGTTCAATCCACTTGGATGATTTCATTTGCCAAGCACAGCCAGCATAAAAATGGGTAGGTCAACGTCAATTTGACGTGATAGTTCATCGCTTGGAGTGATGCTGGATGGCTTTAATGTTACAGCGATAAAAGTTATTCTTGTCCTCTGACGCGTTAGTTTTGGCTCTGAACAATCTCTGTCAAAGTTGACTGCGGCTTCTTGTCAATGCATTCATAGTAGGACGCCAGTTTCATCAATCTGTACTCAAATCCTCATGCGATACCCTGTACAGTATCTTTGCCACTGTTGCTTTAATGATTATGCAAAACCACAAACTGCTCTGCTGGGGCTTCGGCTCTTTTACTTTACATTGACAACTTGGTAGGTCAGGTTAGCTCATCTTTGTTATTTGAGGTGAAGATACATGACAGTTTAACTTCTTTTAGGATTGCGCAGTACACTATGATGAGCTAAGCCATGATGCCATAGCCTTTTCGATGTGACTGTGTAGTCGAGTGAATGCCTGAGATTGTATTAATGGAAAGCGATCACTTTGGATTTCTTTTTGTTTCCATAGACACGACCAGATTGATAGATTACTTTGCCACGTTTAATTGAATGCGTAATTATCCGTTTTATGCCGTTTTTTTGTGGAAAAACTTATTTTCGAACAATATTCTAAAAATAGCTCGGAAAACTTCCATTTCCTGACGTCATGAACACAAGCGAATTCGCCGTTTTTGCAAAGACAATAAGTTGGCATTTGAAGAATTTTATTAAGTTACTCAAAAGCAATGTGGGGTTTTCCATGCCATCTCATCATACATTCGAAAGATTTATACTACCTGTTCACAATAGAGAATTTGTAATCACAATTCGTAATAACTCAGCCTCATTTGTAATGTGCCAACCGTCGTGTGACAGCGGCTATTGTTTTCAAACAATAGGACGGCATCAAGTTGCGAAAAAAATAGAAAAACGCCGTGGCAGCAAGATGACTATAAATAGGGCACGGTGCTGCTGCTTATGATGCTGCTGTTGCCCCTTCAGATCAGCAAACATGTTATTCTCAGCATTAGCTTTAAATTTGGCATTAGCTTTGGCTTTACCTTACAAAGGAAGTGATTCAGATGATGCAAAAGAGTTTTTGGTGACAAATTTACCAGGATGGGATAAATTACCATCCAACTACACCAAACCAATTATGTATGCTGGTCAATTGGAAATCTTCCCTGAAAACAACACCGAATACTTCTTTTGGAAGGTTGTTGATGCCAAAAAGTCATCAGAGAATAAGAATAGAACCACTTTTTGGCTCAATGGAGGACCGGGTTGCTCCTCACTTGATGGTGCTTTATTAGAAAATGGACCTTTTAGAGTTGACAAGGATGAGGAAGTTGTTATCAATAATGGCTCTTGGCATACGGTTACTGATATGGTGTACTTGGATCAACCAAATAAAGTTGGCTTTAGTGATGGTCCTTTGTTGACCGAACTCGACCAGGTACAAACAAACTTCTTAGGATTTTTGGAAAAGTATTTTGAGGTGTTCCCTGAGGATGTTGACAATGACTTGTACATTGCTGGTGAATCGTATGGTGGTCAATATATTCCATACATTGCTACCGCCATTCTTGAAAAGACGGACTACAATTTGAAAGGTTTGCTAATTGGTAATGGATGGGTCTCTCCAAATGAACAAAGTTTATCATACATTCCATTCTTTAAGGAACACGATCTTATTGATGATGATAACGAAGCTTGGCCAGATTTACTTCAAGCTCAAGCTGAATGTGAAGCTGTTGTTAATGGAAGTGCCTCCAATGACGGAAATATCAACGATGCACCTGCATGTGATAGCATCATCAACATACTTCTTGATGCCACTCTGAGTAATTCTCTGTCAGGAGAACTGTGTCTCAACATGTACAACTACAAGTTACGTGATAAAGATTGTGGAAATAGCTATCCAAGTCCAGACAGGAGCAATTTGGCAAAGTTTTTGAGAGAGGCAAAAGTAATGCTGGATTTGAATATCGATCACAAAATTCGTTGGCAGGAATGTAATGACAACGTGACTTCGACATTTGTTCCATCACACTCTGCCCCAGCAAAGACGCTTTTACCAGCACTTCTTGAACAGATTCCAATTGTGTTGTTCAATGGAGCAGACGATATCATATGTAACACCGAGGGTGTTTTGGATTATGTCTCAAACATGACTTGGAATGGTGAACAAGGCTTTTCTGATCCAGATAACAAAATTGATTGGGAATTTGGATCTGAGCCAGCTGGGTGGGTTTTACAAGATAGAAACTTGACTTTGGTGAATATCTACAACGCCAGTCACATGGTCCCATACAATGTGCCAGAAGTTTCCAGATCATTGTTTCAATTTGTTCTTGGAACTGAGAAGATAGTCACTACTCCATAGATTATATACTTTCTCCACCATACAGGTGCGTCGTCGTTTTTTATTTCATAGTTTTGTCGTATTATCTGCAATCCCAGTAGTAGTCATCAATCATATCTTATATTCTCAACATCTCCTCCTCTCTTAATTGCTCTCTCCCCCCACTAGATTGTTGTTCCAATATCTTGTAACAGAGATAGTCACTACTCCATAGATTATACTATATACATGTACTATTTACTTTCTCCACCATACAGGTTCGTCTTCTTTTTTTCTTTCAATTCGTTTAATTTCATAATCTTCTTGTACTTTATCAAGATGATCCGTGAGCAATCCCAGTAGCCTATAATAATCATCCTTCTTATTCACCTTTCTTTTATTCTCAATCAAATTCAACATCTCATCCTCTCCTAATTGCTGGTATTTCTGATCGTACTTCTCCCACTTGACACTGGTGAATTTTTGAAGATAGATTGAGCCGGCAACTATTGATAACAAAAATGGAAGACCAAAGTACAAGAAGTGATTTTTTTTGACTAGCTTTGAGTAACGTCCTGCGAATGTCTTGTCGTATAACTCCTGCTCTTTCTTTCCCCTGAATACATTTGTTCCGAATCTGGCCATTGTGGAGGAACGTCTGGTGATAATTTTTCTTCTTTTTTTTTTTTTTTCTTTGTGTGAAAATCATTTTCATCTCATCTTAAGCTCTTCAAGCTATGGTATCATTTTCATGCGAGGTCTGCAATGACACAGTAGTGAAGAAGAAGTTGGGTCAACATCAGCAGAGATGCCGTGGGGCTTACTTTACCTGTATTGACTGTTCGACCACGTTTCAGAATAACGATCATGATAAACATACCAGTTGTATATCGGAAGCTGAAAAGTATGAAAAGGGATTGTACAAGGGGAAAAAGCAAAAGCCAAAGCAACCAGAGCAACAGCAGCAGCAGCAGCAGAAGAAGAAGTCCGCACCATCACCAAAGAAGTCAACATCACAACCAGAGGGTTCCCTCTCCCTGTTTGTCACTGAAAAGTCAAACCTCTACAAAGTCCTCAAAAAGGCTTCCAAGGACGATAAAAAGAAACTAAAGGAGATCTTAAAGAAATTGACTATATCCAAAGTTGATGGAAAATTAATAATACAATAGACTACTTATTTATATACTTGTTCACTTTGTTATAAAATAAAGGCAAATTTTTAAAATCAAACGAAAAGCTATCCAAAAAGTACTCTGGCAACAACTTCATCGCCTCCTCATTTCCATCAAAAATGGGGATATACGTCACCTCTGAGCCATCTTTCGCTAGGATTAGCTTGTAGTGAATCTCCAAGTCCTTTCCCGACGATTTCATCTCGTAAACCAATTCCTTTCCATTATCATTAAAGTATGTAACCTTTAACCCGCTCATTATTTCAAGAATATCCAACGAGTAGAAAACGTCTTCATTTTGCTTCTTCACAGGGGAGCTGAATTGAGACCGGCTCTCCAACTCCTCCGTAAGTCTAGCATTTTCTTCTTGTAATTCCTGTATCAACTTATGATCCGACGCCATTTGCTCTTCAGCAAACTCCTTATACTTTGCGTGTATCACATCTGCATTCGTATGGACATATTTGTTGATGAGATCCACTACTGACGATGGATCGACTTCATCCTCGGTAAATATAGTACGAGACTTCAGCTTTGCTTTGGCCATGGTTGAAATATCAACAAATGATGAATTTTTTTTTTGTTTTTTTTTTTTTTTTACTTCTCTTCTTCATCAATGTCGTTTGCTTCAAAGTTGGCCAAGATTAATGAGACCCAGGAGTCCATCAACTACCTATCGGGGTATATGCTTCAAAATGAATCGTCGTCACAGTCATTCATTGATGTGTGGAAATCACAAGTGTTGAATGCACCACCACCAACCAAGCTTTTGCTACTATACCTATGCAACGATGTCATCCAAAAGGCCAAGCGCCACCACAAGAATAAATATATAATTGACTACTTTGGCCCTCTCTTGGAGGTTATAAACCCTATTTATCACAGCGTTGACTCCAACATAAAGAAGAAAATTGACAGACTTATCTCGGTTTGGGAGGAGAGGTTAGTGTTTGATGCCGATGGGATTAAGAAACTTAAAGACAGGGTAGGTCAACCTCAAAATGTGACTATTTTACCCGAGCTTCAACTAATCAATGACCTATACAAAAGAATTGATGAATTGACCGACATAAGTCAAGGAAATCTTACCCAATTGGGCATTCAATCAAAGACGTACCTAAATTTGGATGCAGATACCTTGCCAGAGACTCAAGTCCACCTCAACAAGCTAAAGGTATTGGAGAAACTAAGCAAGGTGTCAATCAAAAACATAGAGAGTATAAAGTCTACCCGTGCACAGATTAAATCCCAATTAGAGAAATTGCTTGAATCGTTAGACAATGGAACCGATGATACTAAAATTGCAATTATTAACGAAAAATTAAACAAGATCGAGGAAACAAGGCGCGTTTTGCAAGGTGTCGAAGAAAGCTCCGATGACGAATTGCCCAAGTATGAAGACTCTGACGACGAGCCGGTGAAAAAGAGACCGTCTCCTAGCCCTTCTGGAGGCTCCACTCCCAAAAAAGTTGCATTTGCCAAAGACATCCAAGTGAATGAATACAAAGGAGAGGATGAAAAGGAGGATACACCAAGTGCAGAAAATGACGATACGCCAACCGCTGAAAAGGAGGACACACCTAGCGCCGAAGTTATGGATATACTAAATAAATTAACCTAATTTCTTGTACAAATTGAAAAATTGTCTACCCGCTTTCATTTTGACTGCATTGGGCACTCTTTGTAAATCTCTTGCGATAGTCTCTACCATCCTCTCATCAATGTCCCTTTTCTCAAAGCTTTCCGCATACAACAAGCATCTGGCCCTAGTGACAGCAACATACTTTAACCTCGATGTTGGCAATCTTGAAAAGTTGGGTATAAAGACAACTGGAAACTCTAACCCTTTTGCCTTATGCACTGTGGATACATTCACACTATCCTCTTCAAACACCGGCTCGTCATCGTAATAATGCCGCAGAAAGTAGTCCAAAAATGAGCCTTTGTGGTTTCCATAACATCCTTTTAACGAGGAGTAGAAAGCAGTCATCTCTTCTGCTTTTACCATCCCAAGTAACCCGGTTTGAATGCCAATTCGGCCTAAGGTGGAAAATATGGAAATTGGCGAGTCCAAACCTACCCTTTCCTTCTCAATCATGGCTAGGAACTCCCTGACAGCAGGATTATCACTATTCTCTCTCAAGTAATCCTCCAACCTATTTTTCTTACTGCAGTTCCACTCACTATATCTCGCAAATAGCGCCTTTAAATTTCTAACCCCCATCTTCTCCAACACAAACAATAACGCAAAATCAGATCCATAACTTCTCCGAAGAATGTGTAGAAAATCCAAGTATATATGCAAATGTTTCCAACTAGGACTAAACTTGTTGCATTTTATTCCGTATCGCGTAGTCAATTCCTCAGCAAACCGATCCACCTCTTTATTAGTAAATGCAAGGATTGCAATATCCGAAAACTTGATTAATCCTCCTGATATTGCAATCAATTCAACAATATCGGTACATAGATCTCCCAGTTGCATGGGAGCAACACCTTCTTGTTTCACACTTGTCAATTCCGAAGGAATAATCTCATTCGCAACCTGTAAAACCTCCGGACTCAATCGAAACGTCTCCTTCAAGACAACCTCGGAGCACTTAAACTTCAACTCATTTACAAACTCTTCCGTAATTCCAGGACGTGATCCCAAAAAGTCATAAATACACTGGTTCTTATCACCCGCTATCGTCACATGCTTCTCCCCATAAACAGCAATTTTCTTTATAAACTCTAAAAGGATCGGCTGCATATCCTGAAACTCGTCAATAATAACCACCTTTGCATCGGCCAACGGCAACTCTCCTTTCGAAGCATCTAGGATCTCAAGCGCGCTGGTTATCAAACCATGAAATCGAATCATCCCATTATCCTCTAGGTATTGCAACGTCCGTCGCAACTGATTGCTTGAGATACCAATTTTCAATGCAACCAGATCAATCAGCTCACCAGACTTGACCGCAAGCACAGCTGAATCCAAAACCTTATGCTTTGCGCTGAAAAACTTGGCAAACGATTTCCAAGTCGAGTCATCAACAACACTATTGGGTGGACGCCCGGGGAAATACTTTTCAAAATTGTCATCAAAGATCTGAGAAGCAAACGAGTGGAATGTTTTAATAACCACCTTGTCCACGCCATTTGCAAGTAACGCGTTTTGCAACAAATTCACGGTTCTGTTTGTCATTGACAAGACAATTATATCCAGCGGATTCACACCATCCTGTATCAACCACTTGATTCGGTTTATCAATGTCCATGTTTTACCACATCCAGGACCACTCTGTATTGACAAAATTGTACCAGGGCTGTAGTCATACTCCACTGCCTTTTGTTGATCTGATGTCAACATTGTTGAGGCAAAAAAAAAAAAAAAAAAAGTACACCCAACTTGAAACAATTTCATTTCATCAATGGGAATTTCAACACTTGAGAAACTACTACCCCTCACAGGTGAATATTCTACCGCTACCAAGGATGTTCCTATCTCATCCGACTCCCTTTTGGAGCACTACCGAGCAGATCTTGAGACAGACAAACAAATCGACATTGCTGAAGCAATGTCTCACTTTCATTCTTATAATAAGGAATTGTCACAACACAGAAAGAAGTTGGAACCTATTGGATCCATACTTGAAGGATTCTCCAAGGACTTGAAAGATTTATCCTCCAGCTTGGTCTCTCTCGAACAACAATCAACTGAATTATCAAGAGACTCACAAACAAATAAAATGATCACCCGAATGCTTGAACAAACAATAAATGAAAAAGTGCTCCCCCCAGAGCTCATACGTGACGTACTACACGAGGAATTGTCAAACAAGTACTTTGAAAAAGTCAGTTACTTACTTGACAAGATGAATGAGGAGGAGGCAATGTTGATCAAAGCTAAAGTGGTTGAGAGAACTAGGGATTTCGTTATTGAGCAAATTAGAGCCCTCCGAACAAAGCCAATATCGTCACAGGAAGTACAGAACAAGCTTCTTGGATGTACAGACTTGTTTCATTTCTTACAATCACAGCAACCAAAGCTAGGACAACAGTTGCAACAAGCATATCAAAGTACAATGAAGTGGTACTACCGAAGCAAGTTTGCAAAGTACATCTACTCCTTGGAAAAACTTCCCAAGAGACGCCTTGAAGTTTCAATATTTGACTCACCAAACTACTTGTCCACATTTGAGTCAAGATTTCAAATACTCAACAGTACCGATTCTTGTATGCCATCACAAATGGCAGAGTCAATCCATACCCCATACACAATCGAGTTTGTCTTTCTCCAACTTCTTCGAGCAATTTGTGACAACTTGACTGTGGAATATCTATTTGTTGTCGCTTTCTTCTACCAAGGAAGTGAAACTAACCACACTTGGGCATTGGAAATGTTTCAAGATGTATTCAAAATGAGCACAGATTTTCTCACCCTCATAACAGATGGGACTTCCGATGTGTACGCTATATTGCTTATTATCAAATTGATTCATAATTTTCAAGAGAGATTGCACGAGAACCACATCCCAGCCCTTGACGATCACCTCAATTCATTATTACTCACGCTCTGGCCCATGTTTAGCAAATTGATTGATCTCAATTGTGATGCACTCAAAAAGCACATACCCATGACTCCAAAATCTTTGGTTCCATTGAATGTCACTCAGCAGTTTGCTTTATTTTACCTGGGATTGCTTCGTTTATCTTCAGAGGGTGAGCCATCTGTGACAGCCATTACCAGACTAAGAAATGCTTACGAGAGTACTCTCACAAAAGCGGCAAATGCATTTAGAGGTCACGATAAGGAAACTTTTCTTGACAGAAACTATTCACTAGTCTACACCATAGTCTCTAACGAAGCAGAAGACTCTAAATCCGAAGTCAACCACTTTCAAAAGCTAGCTAGTGTATATAAATCATAAATCGCATATCTTTGCATACATTCCGCAGAGCTGTAAATAACTTCCGACACCTTCCAACACTCTCATATGGACAAATCCAATCTCTTTAATCATATTCAATCGTTTCAGCTCATCAACATTGGGAATAGTTTTAGCCACCTTGAAGGTCAGGGTCACTATATCAATAGCCGAGTATCCTTTGTGCCAAAGACCATCCAACAACCCTATTGCCTTATCAATATCCCCCTGCAAGCAGTTTGTTAAAATGTTCTTAATCACTAGCGGATGTGGCTGGTCAACAATTTTAAACACATTGACATCATTAACAAAGCCAAATCCCGCCACTGTACTCTGCATATTATTAATAGCTTGCCTCATATCTCCTTCTGCACTGAAAATCAATGCTTGCAAACCTTCATTGTTATACTGCACATCCTCCATCTTGATAATATCCAATAACCTTTTCAACACCTCCTCATCTGACAATTTATTATACCTCAAAATGGCACAACGCGATTGTAGTGGCTCTATAATTTTCAGCGACTGATTACAAGCAAATGCAAACCTAGTAGTGTTTGAGTAAATCTCCATAGTCCTTCTCAATGCTTGTTGAGCACCAGGCGTCATGGAATCGGCTTCATCTAAAATGATAATTTTTGTCCTTCCTGGCGGAAGCAGGATCTTTGTCTGAGCAAACTGCTTTATCTTGTTCCTCACAACATCAATACCTCTATCATCGGAAGCATTGAGCTCCAATGTAGCTTGATGGTAATGCTCTTTTCCCAACAATTCATACGCCAAACAGTGAATAGACGTGGTTTTTCCAATACCTGGAAGCCCACTGATGATCATATTAGGCATGTTCCCATCCAGCACGATAATCTTTAAACGTTCTATAGTCTCCTCATTCCCTACTATATCATCCAATACATGAGGCCTATACTTTTCGACCCAAGGGAGTTCCAATGTTTTCGACATGTTGAATGAAGAGAAGTAAAAAAAAAAAAAAAAAAAAAATAAAAAAAAATTTACGCGTTCATTTTCTCTATAGACTTTTTCTGTTTCCTTTGCGGTGCCTTGACGGGCAACTGTTTAACCTGTGGTTGGTAAAACTTCCCTGGAGATTCAAATATACCCCTCAACCATGGAATGTCTATGTCCTTTACATTCTCATCAATAAGTTTGTATATCGGTTCGGCAGATGCAATATCGTTAGACAATCCCAAGATACCTGTACTTGTGCCTGTAATCTTTGATATCCTCTCCATGCTACCTCTGGGTAGTTGAACTAGTTTAACCATGTCCGATGCGTCTTTGGAAGCAGTGAAGCACAACACAGGGAACATGCTTGTAAGCAACTGAGGGGTAATATCGTATTTACACACAATGAGATACTTTATCTGTTTGACGGAGTCCTTGTGTTTACCCCTATTGTTTGCCGCCTGTCTCTCTAAGGTCTCCACCGTTGAATTGAAACCATGATGTAGAAAAGGAGTGTTACGATCTAGTACCGCATCCATCAAATCTAAAAGATCTTTTGCCACTGATGGGGTTACAAAAGGCCACGTGTTGGACTGTGTGTACGGGTTATCAAGCAAGGCCTTGACCACCTGATTCTTCTTATTACTTCTAGCTTTTAGCGATGTGGGAGCAGCATTAGGCTTGGTGACCCCTTTGTTCGTCATGCTGTGATGAGTAAAACAAGAGAAAAAGAAAAGTAAAAAATTAATGCGGCTAAATTTACAATTAAATCCTATGAAACTATACAGTTTACTTCTTCTCTTCCTTTTGAGACTCAGGGTTGTAACCTGGAGAGCCTGGAGAATAGCTTGGAGAAGTTGGCGAGTACTGAGGACTCGTTGGTGAGTATTGAGGTGACGTAGGTGAATACGTTGGTGAAGTTGGCGAGTAGGTTGGTGAAGTTGGCGAGTAGGTTGGTGATGTTGGTGAGTATGTAGGAGACGTTGGTGAGTACGTAGGCGAAGTAGGCGAGTACGATGGAGATGTTGGCGAGTACGATGGAGATGTTGGCGAGTAGCTTGGCGACGTTGGTGAGTATGATGGAGATGTAGGTGAATATGATGGAGATGTAGGTGAATATGATGGAGATGTAGGTGAATATGATGGCGACGTTGGTGAATATGATGGCGACGTTGGTGAATATGATGGCGACGTTGGTGAATAGCTTGGAGATGTTGGTGAGTAGCTTGGCGATGTTGGTGAGTAGCTTGGCGATGTTGGCGAATAGCTTGGCGATGTTGGCGAATAACTTGGCGACGTTGGTGAGTAGCTTGGCGATGTAGGTGAGTAACTAGGAGACGTTGGTGAATAACCATAGCCAGGACTAGTTCCTCCATATGCTGGACTCGTTCCACCGTAACCTGGACTCGTCGCATAGCTGAATGGAGATGTGGCACTTGGTGACGTAGGTTGACCACCATACGAGGTTAAGCCACCATTCATGCTATCCGAACTTGGCGCATGAACTGGAGAGAAACCAGCACTTTCGTCAATTTGAATCCTATCATCTTGCATCTCAGCCTCTCTGTATGGTGTAGCACCTCCATCCTCTGCGATAACTTCCATTGCAACATTAGCTGGAGCCAGTTGCAACATTTTATCATCAACCATAACATCAAACGCACCAGTTCCCAAAGGTGCCATTTGTCCCAACATAACATTCTCTGAGATACCCTTACAATCGTCCAACTCTGCTGCAGCAGCAGCATCAAGCAAAATTTCCACAGTCTCTTCGAAAGAACAACGCATCAAGGCACCAGTATCAGACCTGTTAATACCATGACGTGTAATCGCCATCAAGTGACCACGAGACGTCATAACATCAACCAAAAGTGCCATGTGACGATAGTTGACATAAGAACCATCAAAGGCAATAACGTTCAAGATTTCCTTGTACAATGCAGACCTAGTAGCTTCGATACCCAACACCGACAAAATCTCGATAAAGTCGTTGGAGTAGGTACGAGCCGAGTCAACACCAGGAACTGCCATAACATCGGCCAAGTTCACTCCATCAGTCTCCAACACCCATTCTTTACCTTGCTTAAACTCTCCTGTCTCATCCGGTTTACTCACCTTGTGTTGCATCATAAACACTCTGGTGATACCAGGAATACCTCTCAACGAAATAGACTCCAACATGTGAGCTTCAATACGTTTCAAAATTTGATCCTCTTCTGCGTCTGCATCCTCATCCAATGTTTTTGGATCTCTAACAACTCTACAACGAATGATCAACTTATCAGCAGTATCATCTGACCAGATAACAAACAAGTCTTCACCAAAATTTTGAGAAATCTTTTCTGCAACCTGGGCCATGGTCAACTGCTTGTCCAACATCTTGGCACGATCAAGCTCCAATCTTAATAACCAAGGAGACTGCTTTTCAATACTTTCCTCAACCTTTTGATCGGGAATAGCAAAATAAGCTTCAACTGTATCGTAATCCTCTTCAATAACAGTGGTTCTCGGATCCGGATCGTAATAAATCTCCGTCGATGAAGTGACATTCTTCAAAGTTGTGTGCTCAATAGACGACTGAACAATCTTGGCCAACTCGATGTCCGAAGCAACTTCTGGATCCAAGTACACAGTCAATGCTGGCGTTTTGATATTCTTTGCCACGTTCAAAATCTCCTTAAGTCTAGGAACACCCAAAGTAACATTCTTTGATGAAACACCAGCGTAATGGAACGTATTTAATGTCATCTGAGTAGCTGGCTCACCAATAGATTGAGCAGCAACAACACCAACCATTTCACCAGGGTGAACAACTGATTTTTGAAATTGAGTTTCAATTTCACCCAACACCCAATCAAAAGAAGATCTATTCAACTTGAACTCTTCAATGACCCTACGTGATGCCAATCTTGACCTCACCAAACACTGGAATAACAAAGTTGCATTCTCTTGAGCCTCTTTTGCCAATTTTGTGTTTCCTCTCACGACGAGCAACTTTGTACACAAATCACGCACACCATTGACGATTTCATCCAACTTCAAATCAGATGCTTTGTAACGACCATTGTGGAAAATTTGTTGCGCATTTTGAATAATACGACGCAAGTTGACTGGCAAGGGCCAGCTGAAGTCACCATTGGGGAAGCATACATCTCTCAAATACCTTCTATCATCAAGCAATTGATTATACTCTTGATCCAACAACTTTTGCAACTTCACATCACCTTGGATTTCCTTACCCGATTCCAATAATGACTCCGAAATCGATCCATTCTCCTCCAACAAGTCAATCCTGTACCTGCGCTCAAAACTTTCATCGGATCCTGGAATTGTATCAACAGATTGTTTTTCAACTTGGGTGGCATCGAGACCATCTTCACCATAGATGAATTGAATGATATCTCCTAAAGAGTTTCTAGTTGTACCATCGTAATGAACCATTATATCTTCCAAAGCTTTGACCAAACGACGTTGAATATAACCAGTCTCTGCAGTCTTGACAGCGGTATCGATAAGACCTTCTCTACCGGCCATAGCGTGGAAGAAAAACTCTTGTGGTGTCAATCCTCTCAAATAAGAATTTTCAACAAAACCTTTTGATTCTGGAGAGTAATCATCTTTGGTAAAGTGAGGCAAGGAACGGTCAGAAAACCCAAAAGGAATTCTCTTACCTTCGACAATTTGTTGACCAACACATGCCGACATTTGAGAAATGTTAATAAATGAACCTTTGGAACCGGATGTAACCATCTGCTTGACATTGTTCAAATCTTTCAAACTCATTTCAGCAGAACGACCAGCGGTATCACGGGCTTGATTCAATACACGAGACACGTTGTGCTCAAAAGATTCTCTCAAAGTCATACCTGGTTCTGGATCCAAGTTGTTATGCTGAGCGTCGAGGATAATTTCTTGCACTTTTTGTTTAGCCTCCTGGATTGTTTTCGTAATATCCTTCATGGTGTTGGCATCGGCAATGGTATCTCCAATACCAATACTGAACCCATTATGTAACAACCAAAAGTTGACCACTTTTTGAATAGAACTAAACAATTGAGCACAAACTTGAGATCCCTTTTCCCTGAATACTGTGTGAATTAGACCACCACCAGTTGCACCCACTGTTTTCTTGTCAACCACACCAAACATGATCTCACCATCAACAATCAACATTCCTGTATCCTTTGGACTTAGCAAGTCTCTTCCACCATCAAACCTCTGAATATGGATACCTTTTGGAATGGCCATTGACAACATCTGCTTACCTGACCACAATGGTTTTGGTTTTATTATAGCTGGAGGTGGAATAACCCCATCCCAGTTGGGGATCCAATAACACATATTCATAACTTGGTCATATTCAATGAATATGTCCCTCAAAGTCATTTTTCGAATACCACAAAGAGTATCCTGCACGATACCCATGACTGGTTTGTTACTCTGTGGTGAGACAATCTGAAGAGGGACAGCACAGATTTGTGACAACTCTGACCTAGTTTCTGGTGACTGTGGCACATGCAAGTTCATCTCATCACCATCGAAATCTGCATTGTAAGGTGAGGTAACCGACAAGTTTAATCTGAATGTCGAATAAGGCATGACCTTGACTCTATGTGCCATCATAGACATTTTATGCAAAGAAGGTTGACGGTTAAACAAGACTGGATCATCATCCATTAAATGGCGCTCAACTTTCCATCCATATTGCAAAGCAATATCACCGGCCCTTTTGTTGTATCGTAAATCAATACGATCCCCAGTATCTCTGATTACATATTTTGCACCAGGATGCTCATTTGGGCCATTTCTAACTAGCTCAGTTAGCTTATGAATGTTGTAAGGCGTTACAATTTCAGGATAAGTCAATGTCTTGGCAATGGAAATTGGAACACCAACTTGATCCAAGTCCAAGTTGGGATCTCCAGAAATAACAGTACGGGCCGAAAAGTCCACTCTCTTTCCCATTAAATTTCCTCTCAACCTACCCTCTTTACCCTTTAACCTTGCTCTGATTGACTTAATCGGACGTCCTGTCTTTTGCAATGCTTGTGGTTGTCCGGCAATGTCATTATCCATATAAGTGGCTACATGAAACTGAAGCAATGCTTCAAACTCACTAATAACATGCTGTGGGGATCCATCAATCTCCAAACGCTGGACGTTTATATTTGCTTTTATTATATCGGCCAACTTGAATGTCAAATCATCCTCTCCTCTTGCAGTATCATTGAACGCAATCGATGGTCTCACGGGTGGTGGAGGTACTGGCAAAACAGTAATCAACATCCACTCAGGTCTAGCATAGTCTTCATTGAATCCCAATTTATAGCAATCCTCTGGACTAATATGCTTAAACACATTGAGAATTTCCGATGGCGTCAACAAACGACGTTCTGGTTGATCATTTTCTTCAAAGTTTTTATTATGTTTCCAAGTTCCCCACAACTTTAATCCATCTCTACGGATGGTTGGTTGGGTGTGACCACAGCCTCCTCTAGTTGGATGTTCGCTCATTTCCTCCTCGCTAGTGGCTGTCTCACAAACCATTTTAGTTTTACACACACTCCACACAGCATTAAATCTCTTCTTTGGATCTCTAATCTTAATCGCTTGTGCCATCAAAGGGTTCAGTTCATCCAACAATAATTTCCCACAGTGCATACAAATGGATTCACATACTTTTTTAATCTTGGCAATGAAACCAATATGGAAAACAGGTTTTGCCAACTCAATGTGACCAAAGTGACCAGGACATTCAGCCATATCTTCTCCACAGGTTTGACACTTGAAGTTTCTATCGATGGAGCCCAACCTTGGATCGTTGAGACCCCCTTCACGAGGTCTCTTGGTTGCTTGATCCATAGTTTCTGGGTATTCGATCTTGGCAACAGAAATGGCCCTTACTTCCTCAGGAGAAAGCAACCCGAACTGGACCTCTTTGACAGACCTAAGCGGAGCATTCGAAAACGGAAACGTTCTACTCATATTTTAATTGAAAAAAATTTGCCTTTGGATTTTTTTTTTGTTGTTTTTGAAAAGTTTTTATTAAATTTTTTTTTTTTTGATAATGAATCAGTCTATAAAGGAAACGAAATAAATTATGTGTATATGTAGTAAAGTGATTGGGACGTAAGGATTATAACAATGCTATTGATTATGATACAGAAGATGATTTATGGATAACCCCTCTCGGTATAAAGTCGTCGAGGTAATGGGAGATATTTCAATGATCTTTTTTTTTTTTTTTCTTTCGCACAATTTTGGAGGTTTGTCGATTTTTCTGACAAATGGGAAAATGGGCAATGTGCACGACCAGAGGGGAGGCACAGTGAAGAGTGATGTGAAGGACCAGAGTAGTGTATGGAATGAGATGGCGACGAGGGGTAGGGGAGAAAGAGAATGTTTATGTTCGAGGGCAGGGGACAGCTGTGTCATGAAAGACCGCTAGCATAGGAAGAGATGCGTTGAAATTGGAGCTGCTACCAGTATACCAATTTTACATCAAGTGCTATCTATCCTCTACATGTGTATGTCTCATACTGTCCATTCCAACCTTACATGTACTGCCCTTATCATCTCCCTCTTTCCCCAGGTTGATTCAATTTCGCAGCTCTCAGATTTTGTGTTATTTTTCACGCAACTTAAAATTTCCAGAAACTTCCATTGACAGGGACTATAAATATCTCCAACACCTCACCTTTTATTCACTTGAACATTACCCAATTGCCAATGACTGAAACGAAAAACAGCTTAGTGTACTTTGATATCACCTGCAATGGTGAGCCAAAGGGCAGAGTCATCTTCAAATTGTACGATGAGGTAGTACCTAAAACTGCAAAGAATTTCAGAGAATTGTGTACTGGGGAACATGGCACTTCAAAGATTTCAGGAAAACCTTTGACTTATAAAGGTTCTATTTTTCACCGAGTGATCAAGGACTTTATGTGCCAAGGTGGTGATTTCACCCATGGTTCTGGTATCGGTGGTGAATCAATATATGGAGAAAAGTTTGAAGACGAAAACTTTGAAAAACTTCATGATAAGCCTTTCTTATTATCAATGGCTAATTCCGGTCCAAATACAAATGGGTCACAATTTTTCATAACTACTGTCCCAACTCCCCATTTGAATGGTAAGCATGTCGTTTTTGGTGAGGTTGTGCAAGGAAAGTCCATTGTTCGTCAATTGGAAAGAAGTGAAAAGGATTCAGGGGATAAGCCAGTGGATGAGTGGAAAATTGCTGATTGTGGAGCCTTAAGCGAAGACTACGTATTGAACCCAGCTGATCAAGATGATGGTACAGGGGACATTTATGAAGAAGTTTTACATGATAATGATGTGAAAACCATTGACGTAAATAACCCTCAATCCGTGTTTAATGCCATCTCCAAGGTTAAAGATATAGGAACAAAGTTGTTAAAGGAAGGAAAGTTGAACAAGGCATATGAGAAATATGCCAAAGCGGCTGGGTTTGCCACGGATTATTTCCCAGAGGAGTTGTCAGAAGCTGATATTGCAGAATTGAACAAGTTGAAAGTCTCTTGTAGCTTGAACTTGGCACTTGTGGCATTGAAGTTGAAGGAAGGTAAGAAGGCAATTAAAGCAGCTAATGAAGCGTTGGAGGTAGATTCTATCGACGACAAATCAAGGGCCAAAGCCTTGTACAGAAGAGGGCTGGGTTATTTGTTAGCAAAGGACGAGGAATCCGCACAAAAGTCCTTTGAAGAGGCATTGAAGTTGGAGCCTACTGACGCTGCAATTCAAAAAGGACTTCAAGATGTAAAAGCACAGATCAAGGACAGAAAAGAGAAGCAAAAGAAAGCAATGGCCAAATTTTTCAAATAGATTAGAGTAGGACAATGAAAAGCATTTTCTATTACTAGTAAAATTTACAGTTGCGAATTGGCTCTGACAGGATCAAAATAGGGGTGTTGCATAGCCTCCTTAGCTGTTAACCTCTCTTGATGATCATACCTCAACAACTTATCGATTATATCCAAAAATTCATTCGATACGAGATGTTGGTTGTTTTCATTAATGAACCGTTCCCAAGGTCTCCTATTGTAATATCCCATATCTTCATATTCATCTCCCAAAACCAAATTGTACTTGTCCAAATACTTGTTCAAGTTGTTTGATCCCAAAACACGCACAATCTGCACCAATTGGTCAGTGTTTGATTTACCATGGAAAAATGGCTCCTTCATGAATACCATTGAGGCGAGCATACATCCAAATGACCAAAGATCTAGCGAGTAATCGTATAATCTATAGTCAACCAATAATTCAGGACCTTTAAAGTACCGTGATGCTACTCTAACATTATATTCTGTTCCCGGATGATAGTACTCAGCCAAACCCCAATCTATTAACCGCAATTTCTTTTGCTCGTGATCAATCATAACATTATGTGGCTTGACATCTCTGTGCATAATCCCCATAGAATGCGAATAATCCAATGCTTTCAAAAGTTCATACATGTAGAATCTGATATCATAATCGGTGAACGTAGGGTACAAAGTCCTGAAATCTATATTGTTGATATTTTCAAAAATAAGCCCTGGCGTTTTCAGTTGTGGTTCTCTAACAACATCCAATAATGCCACTATGTTAGGACCGTCAACCAAATTTTTCAATATCGATATTTCTCTTTTAATCTTCTTTCTCTTTACTGGTTTCAACACTTTGATCACCACTTTTTCTCCCTTGACAAGGTCTATTCCTAAAAACACTTCTGAGTATTTACCTCTTCCCAACTTTTTAATTATTTCATAGTTTTCTTGAGGGTTCCATTTTATATTGAGGTCATCATAGTCCCAGTATGATTGCGGCTTGGAGGCTAAAACATCAGCGTACACTTTAGACACACTGTTTGATGAGATCATGTTGGATGGAGATGGACCTTTATAGTAATGTGTAATGGATGATAGCAAATTTCCCGATGGAGTTATCGTTGTAAGTAGCAAAATAATAACCGAAACAACAATTAAAGTTTTAGATATCAATTTGATACGAGTTCGTGAAAGTTTGAATAAAGGCAACGTAGGAGGATAGTTCACACTGAAATGTACTTTCGTGTAGGATAACTTTTGATTATTCGTTTGTGAAGAAGAGCTTGTGATGTGTCAGTGTGTAATTTTTTTTTATACACAATGATTTCTTTACTCCCCAAATTGATGCTTCAAGATGCCACTTCCAGTAAGTGAGATGATTCAACGCGTGATTGCTTAGTAGACTCAAGATGTTGCTCCAGGTAGTAGTAGTTGTGTGGTCTAGCGATGATAATTTTTTTTCTTTTCTCTCCTTTTTCTTACGAGTGTCGAATTTTAATGTCGCATTTCTATACATTTATACTCAATTGATGTTCAATCTAGCAAATGAAGAGTTCATTGTTCTTCCAGCCTTACCTTTTGACACAGAGCTAGCTGCTTGTTGCAATTTTGCTCTCTCTGTATCCTTCTTTGTCAACTTTCTTCCACCACTCTCCAACTCATAATTATCCAAGAAATCGTCCACCAATCCTGCAAAGTCATTTCTTTCGCTATCCATGTCAAATGGCTTATACTGTTCCGCAGCATCAGTACGACTATATTTTTTATTCATTTGCTCGTACCGATCATCGAGAATAGAAAGCCCTTCTGATCTAAATAGAGCGGACGAAGACATTGAGAATGAGGATGTATCTGTCATGGCACCTTTCTTTTTCCGCAACTTGGTATTCGATTTGGAGGGCTTGGTTTTCATATCTGGCAATTCTCCCACATTGTCAACCTCATCCTCACTTTCCTCCTCAAATTCATCATCCGAATCCCATGTATTTTCCTTATTTTTACTCTCCTTTTTAAACTTCATAAAATCTCGCTGCCAATCTTCATTCACTCCTTCTTGACCAACAATTTCTTCCGGGTGTTCATCATACTTTGCATTGTACTCATCTTCGTAATTGTCCAAGTCCCATTCGTCATAATCCTCATCTTCTTGATAATCGTAATCGTCTTCTTCGGCTTGACCGGATTTCAACAAATCTGCAAATACATCATCATCATACTCTTCATCATCTAGCTCTGCATCCCCACTTCTGTGTTTAACCTCCTCTATATACGCTTCGTCTTCTAATGCCTCAAGGACTTCCCTTAGTCTAGGATCCATATCAGGATTGAATCCCCTCAACTCATCAGGTACACTTTGATTCAAATCTCTTGTTACTTGACGCTTTTCAGTCGAAGGTAGTTGATCCTTCAAAAGTGCTTCTAAATCTAGCTTCTGTTGTCGCCTCTGCTGTTCCTGCTCTTTTGCCAGAATGAAGACACCATCTGCGTTACCTATAGGCTTCAAATGTTGCATATAATCGTACTTTGAGTCATCAAATGTGATACCATACTGAGCCGCTAAACCTTCATTTTCTCTAACCTGGTCCCTTAACCTTGCCTCAAGCTCGTTTTTGGAAAACACCTTCTTTCCTGTTGATTTTTGAGACTGGGCAGTTGGAACCAAGACATTTGTCGCATTATCATCAAAGAACCGAGCATCGTCATGAGCACGATGAACCACGCTATAGGTGGTTGCGTTCTTCTTGTCGAATTTCTTTACCATTGTTAAGTGTGGAGGTGATATGAGATGAGGTGATTGCGATTCGAAATTTTTTTTTTTTTTTTTTTTTTCTTTATACATTTGCAGCCTATATTTCACTATTCTACTACACTCGACCATGCAATTTCTGCGATACAGCAACAATCTCATCCCAATCGCTTGTATAGATGGCAATACACTCTCCCACTGCTAAAAATACAACGCCCAAAATCAACCCATACCAAAGTCCGCTTAATCCAAGATCCCAATAGAATGCTAAAACATATCCCAAAGGTATTGCAATAACATAAAATGCAATTGAGTTTAACACAGACCCGATCTTTTGCCTACCTTGTCCTCTCAAAATACCAGCCCCTAATACATTATACGCATCCGCAAATTGATTAATACCGGCCAAAATGTTTAACCACGCGGCAATGGATATCACCTTATCGTCACTAGTGAAAATCTTTGCCAAGGAGAATCTACCAAAATAGAAGATCGAAAAGTTGAGGAGTCCCACAAAGGGGGCGGAGGTGGAAAATACCTTGCAATCAAACTTAGCCCCTTCAGTGTCGCCCAATCCAATGTAATGGCCAACGCGTGTGCTCATAACCACGGAATAAGCAAATGGTATTTGAAATAAAAAGGCTGCCAAGTTTGAAGCAATGGACTGCGCCGCAATTGACTCAGTACCGAATTTTGCTGCTAAAAAGATTTGAATCTCAAACGCAATGAATTCAGCAATAACCATGACTACCCCAGGAATAGCTAACTTGAGCACCACATTCCAGCCTGCCAATGCGCTTCTGCTTAAACCGCCCCAACATTTTTCACCATCGATGTAAATGACGTATGCCAACAACAATAAGGACATGCACCAATAAGTTATCGATATCGCAATTGGGATTCCAATGAAACCAATGCTGGTTCCTTTATGCCAAACCAATAGCCAGTTTAGTAAAAAGTTTATGGGTGCCACTATACCCAATACATACGTACTAGCATGAAATATATGCTGCGCTTGCAAGAAACGTTTTCCAGATTCGAAAAAGATTAAACCTGGGACACCAATGATATGCCATCTGAGAAAGGTTTGTGACATTTCCACCAAATGCGAATCACTAATGAACCATCCCAATGCAGCACCTGAATTCCACCAAAAAATCCCCAAAGGCACCATTACTGCTAAGAGTATCAACGAACATTTTTGGAAATACAAACCCACTCCGTGTAAATTACCCGATCCATAAGCCTGCGAGCATAGTGTATCTAAGCTCGTGACAATATCCTGGAAAACTGCCAAACCTGCAACATTAAATGTTGAGATACCTAAAGAATACGCAGCTAGTTCCCCCGAACCAAGCTTTCCTGCCGAAACTGTGGAAATCAATGCTGTAAAGTATTGAAGGGTGAATGTTACCACTAACGGCGCAGACCCTTTAAGTAAGTGTTTTAGCTCAGAAAAGAACGAAAGCCTCTTATTCTCATCTATTGAGTCAATCGAGTCGTAAGTTTGAAACGCCCCTGTCAATAGCGACTCTTCTCCAATCATTTCTGCAACAGACAAACAAGTAGCACACCATTGATGAAAATAAAATGGAACTGGTGATATATATATGAAATTAAATTCCCCGTGGGGTAATCTCAATTGCGCTTCCCACCTTTTACACTGTCGAGAAAGATCATTTTAGCATACCTCACAAACCATAGTAAATTCGCTAGCCGCTTCTCCCTGAGTCCTCGATGAGGACAATGGGAGTTGCTATGCCTAATGACACGTTCATACACAGGGGATCGAAAACAGCGATTATCAAAAGCGCATGTCAATTTCCTAATTAGGCAAAATCGCGGCATCGCATAAACTATTCGAATGCGCCAGCTCTGTTGAGTTTGATGCAACGTGTCATCATACTACTACGTATCTATACTACTAGGTACCAGTTTCATCAAAGTTCCTCAATCATTGGCTTTTTTGCCGCCGATTCTCCACCTATATTAAATAGGCTGGGAAGGTTCTCCTCCTCCTGCTCCTCATCGCTTCCCAATTTAAGTTCTTCAACCAAACCTAAAGTCTCATCCTGTTGTAAATCATGTAACTTCTTGAACCCTAAATCACTCAACTCTTCCTTTGTTAATTCAGTTCGGGTCAACTCACCCTTTGATAACATTTTGGGAACACTGTAATCCCTCTCCAAGGTTACAGAGTTAATCAATTCGATTGATTCAATACACCACTCAATCAAAATCAATCTCAAATCTTTGCTGATCTGGCACCATCGAAAACAAGCATCATTGATGCAGCAATCGTAAACCAAGGACGGAAACCCCTTTTTATCTTTCGACTCTTTGACACTGGATAAAACTATGGGTATCTCCCACTGGTTTTCAATAATCAATGGAAACACTACTTCTGGCTCAAACTCATCTGACGGTCTCGGCACTTGTGGATCATGGCATACATTGATAAACGCTTTTGTTGAAATCTGTGAAGTTTCCTTTGACTCTAGTATCTTGGTTTTAATGACGAATCCCGGCTTTGGATCTAGCTTTATCTTGTCCTGCTCTTCTATCATGGTTGATGACTCTGAGTCACGGAAAAGGGAATATATTTTTTTGCTCTCAATTTTTATGTTTTTTTATTTTTTTTTTGTTGGGGTTTTGGCAACTTTTCCAGAAGCAGCTATGAATGTGTTGGTGTACTCTGGTCCCGGAACAACCACCGAGAGTGTTAAACATTGCCTCGACTCGTTACGTCTTCACTTATCCAAATACTATGCAGTTCTTCCCGTCAGTGAAACAGTATTATTAACTGAACCATGGATGAGAAAGACTTCAATGTTGGTGATCCCAGGTGGAGCCGATTTACCATATTGTCAATCGTTAAATGGAGAAGGGAATAGAAGGATTAAAAAGTACGTCAAGGATGGAGGGAGATTTATTGGATTTTGTGCTGGCGGTTATTACTCTTCAGCAAGATGTGAGTTCGACGTTGGTGGACCTTTAGAAGTATCAGGATCTCGGGAACTTGAATTTTTCCCAGGTACTTGTGGAGGATGTGCATTTAAAGGGTTTAAATATCAGCTGCATGTAGGAGCCAGGGCTTCCAAGTTACTGGTAAACACACATGCGTTACCACATGCCCCCGAATTGGTTTACACATATTACAATGGCGGAGGTATTTTCCTTGATAGTGCAAAATTCAAAGACGTTGAGATTTTAGCAAGATATGATGAGAAGACTGATGTGGATGACCAAGAAAAAGCTGCGATAGTTTACAGAAAAGTAGGTAAAGGGGCGGTTATATTAACTGGACCACATCCAGAATTTTCACCCAAATTGTTTAAAGATGTTGAAAAAGAGTTTCAGCCTGTTGTTGATAAAATCCATGAGAATGACACACAAAGAAGAGTGTTTATGCGTGAATTGTTGAGGAAATTGGATCTCAGAGTCAGTGACGATATTGAGGATATAACACCAAAGGTTACTCCCATGTACATTGCTTCACCATTTTCAGGAAAAGTTTCCAATATCTTCACCACCATTAAAGAGAACTTGGATATTAAAAATGGAGTCTTTAAAGATGATAATGATCTGTTCTTATTTCAGGATGAATCTCACCCACAAAATCATCAAAATGAGTTAGAAGAAGAGGAAGAAGATCCAACAAAGGGGATCAAACATGTAAACTTTATCACATCAGGAAATATACCTACAGGTAAAATGACTCCATATTTCAATTTGCAAAAGTACTTTGACAATCTTCGCAAATTGTCAAAAGATGCGGTGACCGAATTTGGAGGCGTTCTTGGATACTCCGAGGTGATTACTTCAACCAGCACTATACTTGAAAAGAACCCGCATTGGTTAAAGTGTCTCCCTCATGGATTCACACTAACTGCATCGACGCAAATTTCAGGTCGAGGCAGGGGTGGCAATGTCTGGATCAATCCCCGTGGTGTGCTAGCCACCTCCATCTTATTTAAGATTCCTAAATCAGAACTGGCGTCCTCGTCAATTGTGACATTACAATATTTGTGTGGATTAGCTCTTATTGAAGCAATCCTTGGTTATGGAAGTGTTGTTTCCGGTGAAGGTGTTGGGTATGAGGATTTGCCCGTGCGTCTCAAGTGGCCAAACGATATTTTCATATTAAAGCCTGAATACTTTAATGACACGAAACATGAAGTGGGATCTACAGTTGATGGAAATGACGAGAAATACGTCAAGGTATCCGGTGCATTGATCAATTCACAATATATTGATGGCGAGTTCAATTTGGTTTGGGGCGGGGGCGTCAATGTCTCCAATGATGCACCCACTACATCTTTGAATTTAGTGTTGCAAAAACTCAATGACCTTAGAGTCAGCAAAGGCCAACCTGCATTGCCACCATATGAAATCGAAATTTTGCTAGCAAAGCTTGTCTTTACCATTGATCAATTCTACACCGTTTTCAAAAAGTCAGGATTGCGACCATTCCTCCCATTGTATTACAAGAGATGGTTTCACTCTGATCAAAGGGTAGTTGTTTGTGGTGATCATGGCGAGTCGAGAACTTGTGTGATCAAAGGTATCACACCTGAATATGGGTTGCTCATTGCTGAAGATGAAAGGAATCATGAAGTTTTACACTTACAACCAGATGGTAATTCATTTGATATTTTCAAAGGTTTAGTTTATAAGAAGAATACATAGAGAAATTTAGACATAAATTCGCGTTACAAAAAAAAAAAACAAAAACAAAAACAAAAACACATAAACCAGAATCAACACTGATTCGTATACAATCCAACTGAATAAAACCCACATAGGAAGGAAAAATGAAGGTGACTGTACTTGAATGGAAGGGTTTTTGCACTTGGCATTGGGATTTATCATCATCTCTTCCCAACAATGGCAATAACAGCGGATACATTGAAGAGTTATGCGGGATCTGTCGAGTTTCCTTCGATGGCGCATGCCCCACTTGCAAGTACCCCGGAGATGAATGCCCAATCATCTTAGGGGATGGATGCACTCACAACTTCCACCTACATTGCATATTGAAATGGCTCGAGCAAGAGTCATCCAAGGGGTTGTGTCCAATGTGCAGACAAATATTCACATTCAAACCGATAGCAGATGGATCACTGACAGAGTACACCAATTTAAAAACTGTAATCGATGGACATAGAGTAATGAGGGAAAGATTACTGCCAAACAACGAGCTGGAGTTTGAAGCATTCGATGCCGAGGTCAATTGACCAAACACAAAACAGGCAAATGGAAAAAGAAGACAAAAAAAAAAAAATAAAAATAATTATCAGCTTGTCACATTTTTGCTGTTCATCAACAATGGCCTCCATTCGTTTGTTGTCTCCTTTGAGAGCGCCAACCTCAAAAAGGCTTTTCTCCACCTGCACTATATTATCTCAATTGAAGAATGCAAAACTCACCGCGCACCAAGCTCAAATCGAGCTAGCAAGGTCAAAGTTTACCCCGCAAGAACTTGAACTTGCAAGGCTTACCAGAGACGCAAAATTGGGCTGGCTTAAGCACCTTCCAGAGAAGTGGATACCATACTTGGAGCTCATGAGATTGGAAAAGCCCGTTGGCACTTGGTTATTGTTGATTCCATCTTACTGGGGAATAACCATGGCTGCGTACTCCATTGCCGCACCATTAACTACCACGCTTGGTGCAATTGGATTGTTTTCTGCAGGTGCACTTATCATGAGAGGCGCTGGTTGTACTATAAACGACATTTGGGACAGAAACTTGGACAATCAAGTGTCAAGAACAATGGAAAGACCAATCACCAGTGGAAGAGTTACTGTGCCTCAAGCTGTTGCATGGCTTGGTGTTCAATGCTTTGCTGGATTGGCTGTTTTATTAAGCTTACCATGGGAATGTTTCTACCTAGGAGCATTTTCTTTGCCATTTGTTTTTGCTTACCCATTGTTTAAACGCTTCACCTATTATCCACAAGCTATGTTGTCAATTTGTTTCAGTTGGGGGTGTCTTTTGGGATTCCCAGCCGTTGGTGCTCCTTTAAACTTGTGGGTGGCAGCACCATTGTTTCTTTCAAACTGGATCTGGTGTTTGACCTATGATACTATCTATGCTCATCAAGATAAGAAATATGACATCAACGCAGGTATAAAATCAACCGCATTGGCATGGGGAGACAAGACTAAGCCAATCCTCAAAGGATTAACAGTGACCCAAGCAGGTCTTTACACGACGGCTGGAGTTATGAATTCCATGGGCCCTGGATTCTACATTGCAGGAGCTATAGCTATCACGAGATTGTACAAGCAAATTATCAACGTTAACCTTGATGATGAAAAAAGTTGTTGGAGTGCATTTACATCTAATATTCAAACTGGATTTATCTTTTGGTATGGTATATTATTTGACTATATTATGCTTCTATTAGGTATTCTATAGAAAATCATTTATTAAATGTTTGGTTCTAGATAATTCTGACTTGATGATTGATTTAGTCATGACCTTTTCTCTTGATTGGTTTTGTAAGCTGAGGAGGGAAGTTTTTAAAAACTTTGTTAAGAATGCTAATGGAAATTGATTGGGAAGTAGCTTGATTAAAGTTACCGGGGAAATGAAATGGCTATAAGATTCGACAAAATGCCGGATTGCGGGCTCAACAGGTTCATGTTCGTATGATTCCAAATAGTGCTTGAAAATGAGCAAAAGCTGCTCTCTATCAATATCAGCTTGTTGAGAATCGAGTTTGTAATGTCGCTTCTGTGGTGAAACTGGCTTTCCCAAAGATACTTGTTCTGCACTGGAGTAATCTCCAAATTTTAGCAATCCTAAAACGTCTTGTGTTTTACAAAGCTTGTGATAGGCGAAAAGTGGCTCATCTAGAGCGTCATCTTTATCAACTAACTCAAAAGCCTTGATGTACAACTCAGTGAATATCTGATAGTTTTTTCCCCTAGCTAAACCTAAAAAGTCGATCCAGGATATCTTTGGCCACTTATCTTTTGAGAGTCGGTTCATCTCTTTGTACTCCTCGTGTAACTTTCGGAGATACTCTTTCGCGTCGTCATTGTACACCAAAGACAAGGTAGAACATACCAAGTTTGACAAATCTTTTCGCAATGCCATATTATCATTAAATGTCGATTCAAGTAGTTCAATTCGTAGTAAAGCGTAATCGATTTCTCCCTTCAGATCATCTGACAACTCATTTAAAATTTTTTGGTTAATCTCTCGATATCTTGTGGACTTTCTCATAAAAGCGTAACCTTTGCTTTTGTTTAGCTTGATGATGTCTAGTATCAATTTACTATAATCTTTCTCGTCGAGTTGTTCCTCAGAAAGAAACTTTAATGCATCGTCTATCAAATCAGCATTCAAGTGTTGAGATAGAAAATCCTTGTACGCAGATGCCACTGCTGGCAGTGTAGGAATCAACTGGTAAACACGCGAAACCTGAGTTATTTGGTTCCTTTCAATCAATTCATTTATTATCAATTTGTCGTTCTCAGAAAAAGTCCATTTATCCATTGAAACCAAAGCCGCAAGCTCAGAGAGGAGTTTGTAGCTCAATAATCTTGCCTCGTCACTCATTTCTGCCGGTTTTAGCTCCAGCAAGTACCGTTTCGTAGTTTCCTCATCTTTAAAGTCCCACATATCTATAATATCCTTCAAGCCGGGATAGACTTTGGCCGGAAAAAAATCATAGCCCAACAATCGAAGGGCCAAATTTGGTTCAATGATTAGATGACCATTCTTCTTTTTCATAAGCAATTCAATTGGGTCCTTTTCGGTTAAGAAAGCGGCCATGGTCTTGAGAATGTGCAAGTATTTGGAATCCCCGTCAAGAGGAGTCAGAAAATGCTCAAAGTCGTTAGACTCCATTGCTTCCAAAAACAATTTATTCGCAGATACGAGTTCATTCTCTTGACGAACAACAAACAACTTTGACTTATTAAACAAAACTTTGCTTGAACTCAGCTCAGTCGGCAGACCAGTCACCGCTTCCAGCGATTTATCCATAAAGAAAACTGTAACATCTTGAATATGGAATTCTTCCCCACTCAGTGCACTAACATCTATTTCCATGACCGTTTCAAGAGTCTCCAAGGATGACACTACTATCGAATGTTCAAACAAGGCAAAAGCATAGGGCCAACTAATAAGTACACCACCGCGAGGATACCCTAGACCCAACCATGTCAAAGTACCTCTAGTAACGTCTCCAGAGTCATTGATAAATTGCGCAATGGAGGTATTCTCATCGGATGCAACCGTAAGTAGGTATTCCGTCGAATGTGGTGTTTCAAAAGGCACAATCAAAGGTGACACATTTGTGTCTGATTTATAGCCAAAAAGTGGCATAGCTCTTCCAGATCGGGTATCTAGCACTTCATATGATTCGTCATTCGCTAACAAAATTAAGTTATTAATCGGCGCTGCTCCTGATACAGCACCTTCGTATTTAAACTCTCGAATTAGTTTCCAGGTATTTTCCTGAAGTTGAACAATATGAACGCCCGACTGCTTGACAAGCATTAACCCATTGGTTGTTAAACATATGCGACGCACATTTTTCAATTGCCTTGCGTTAATGGGGCTGAGTTCCGGTAACAGATACACCATTAGCGTGCGGTCGACTGTAAGAAACAACTTTTGCAACTGTTCAGAAGCCACCATTTGAGATACCTCCTTAGCTCCAATTGACAACAGCGTGATTAGCAAGTAGTCTGTTGCATCTTCGAAAAGATGATAGTGGAGAATATTTCCTTTTGATGTTCCAATATAAACATTGCGATCGTGTGCAGAGACTGCGGATATGTATTCATTTTCCTTCAACGGTAGATCATCTATTAGGGGATCTATTATATAAGGGATCATGAATGAGTGAAACTTTCACACATGTGAAGTGTTTTGTTGTCAAAGAAAAGGTTTCCTTTTTTTTCTGGCGATAAAACTTTCTGGCGATAAATTATTTTCTATATACAAACTATACTGAGGATGGGGTCACAGGTGGAAATGCCAAGTTGTCTCGATGAGCAACATATTCACTATCAGCGTACCCTAATATGGACTCTATTTGGCTACTTTGGTGGCCCTTGATCAATCTTATCTCATTGGCAGTGTAGTTTACACGGCAATGTCCAACCTCCACCATATCCTGTTCTGACAATTTAGTCCGATCAGCAACCACCTTTATTGCTACACACTCATTTTCATGAAAGTTCCCCACTACGTCAATGACTCCCGCGGGTAATAGACCTGCTCTATCTCTCCTTGTAAGGGCGGCAAAACACCCTTCATCTATAATCAATGCACCCTTGGTTTTCAATCCATGGAGAATCCAAAATCTCCTATCTGATTTAATCTGAGTATCTTGAGGCAAGGCGAGGAACCTGGTATGTAACGGAATAATCTTTTTCCGAATGTCGTTTTGTAAAATTTCTCGCTGCTCTGCAATAATCAATCCTTCATCTTGCGATTGTATATGAGCAACGATATCGAGTATGTAATGTGGCTGGGTTGACAAAGTAATGATGGTTGTGACCCCAACGTTGGTAGCTAGTCCCGCAGCAATTAACTTGGTTGTCATTCCACCAGTTCCAACATTTGATCCAGCATCTTCATTGGTACTCACATTCAAATCATCAATACTGTCCACCACCAAGATAGGTTCTGCATTGGGATTCGTTCTTGGGTTGTCAGTGTACAAGCATTCAACATCAGTCATGAGAAACAAATAATCTGCATGGATCATTCCCGCGGTTATAGCAGATAGCGTATCATTATCACCGAATTTGATTTCTGAAACGGATAAAGTATCATTTTCGTTAACGATGGGAATCACACCCATCTCTAATAACTCATTGATTGTATTTTTGGCATTCTTGTATTGAGTATAGTCTACTATATCATTCCTTGTAATCAATATCTGTGCAGTTGTCTGGTCCATTTGACGAAACAAATCGTTAAACAAACCTATTAGCTTGCCCTGACCAATGGACGCAAGTGCTTGCACTGCAGATAGCTTGGATGGCTTTGTATCCAACCTCATCACTTTCATACCAAAAGCTATAGCACCCGAGGAAACTATGATAATCTTGTGTCCTTGTCGACGAAGCTTGGTGATGGTCTCGACAATGAGCGCCATGTTTGCAATTCTAGGCTCTCTGGTAACAGCATCAACCAAGGACGAGGACCCTATCTTAACAACAATGGTAAACAGTCTTTGATGAGTCCCCGAGTTTGTCATATTTTGATTTGGCGTGTTGGGTTGGTGTACATGAGGTTTTTAAAGTTTTTTTTTTTTTTTGTATTGACTCACTCATTTTGGGGTGGGCGCTACCGGAGACGAAATCGGGCCGCTTTTAATCCCTGTGAAACCACGTCATGGTTGAGTCAAGCTGGGAGTAAGAAGTTGAAACTCTAATAGTGTTCTGTGTGATTGTTTATGCTGACATGGCTCATTAGTGATGCACTTGTTTAGCCGAATTGGCGCTTCAATATATCAACAAGACGCCTCCCCTCAAAGAAAAAAAAAACCATCCACTGCATACGCTTCCATGCCCATGTATACCGAAAGAAGTTGACAGCAGAGAGGTTGTTGTCTTCTATGCAGCAATTTTGTGCACATGTCTATCTCCTTTCCAGACAGATCTAAAATTTTTTTTTTTTTTGCAACCACAATTGCGAGATAAAGATAAGCGATTACGCCACGATGTAAGGCGTGGTGACCGCTCAAAGATGTGGAAAAACCAAAGTGAAAGCGTGTATCAAACTGCTCTGTGAACGGTGGGGAGCTCAGTGTCCACCATGGCTTATAATTCGTCATTAAAGGACCTTCACGTGTGTGAGCCACACCAAAAAATTAGTCGCACTTTAGTCCTGTCAATAAAGCATACAATACGCTTTAATTGTGCGCCACAATTTTTTTTATTAGCAATAATCACCTAATACCTAGATATTCCCCTGTTCTTTTATATTGTTTATGATTACAAATCATATTGGATGTATATCGCTTATTGCATTTTTTATTGTTCAACACTTAATTAAAATTAAAGACGCCACAATATCTTCCGCCCCTTGAAACAATAAACAATCTTCAAACCCCTGTGATTTCCAAACAGCAAGGGATGTATATAAAGTGACTTTTATTCTCAAACTGCCAAGCTAAATCTTGAATTAGCAACATCCGACTATGGTCAACTTGAAGAATCTAATCTTGGCACAGGAAGAAGTTGGGAGACTTGCAACAGTCTCAACAAACTCATCCGCTTCTTCAGATCAACCTTTGCAACCCACTAAAGATAATGAAATTAGTGTGACTCAAAAGCAAATCCCATCGCAATATATTGATATCTCAAGTCAAACATTGACTCCAGAGGAAATAGAGCAGAGAGACAACTCTTTGAGCTTCAAAATCAAAAGATTCTTTTGGGATGGCACAGGAAAACACCCCAAAGAGCAAAAGTATTTATTCAAGTTGGACTTCTTTTTATTAACCTCATCTTGTTTGGGTTATTTTATCAAGAATTTAAATCAATCGAATGTGACCACCGCTTATGTTAATGGAATGGAGGAGTATTACGACATGAATAACAACCAGTACAATTATATGGTTACATTGTTTACTGTCGGGTACATTATTGGCCAAATTCCTTCCAATATGATTTTGCATAGAATCTCGGCCCGGTTCTATCTTGGTGGGTTGGAAATTTTGTGGCTGATCTTGACATTGTTGATGATTACTGTGCCCCCAACAAATATAAAAGGGATGTACGCTTTAAGGTTCTTTATAGGGTTTTTAGAGTCGGGTTACTTCCCTGCTTTGGAATACTTGTTGGGGTCTAACTATGGTACCCCAGAATTGCTGAAACGTTCATCATATTTTGCCATTAGTTCAGGTTTAGCAGGGATCATTAGTCCAGTTTTGCAAGAAGCTATCATCAAAAGGTTCGGTCACTCCAGCTTACCTCCTTTTAAGTGGATGTTTGTATTTGATGCAATCATTAGTTTCCCAATTGGTATCTATACTATGATTGTTGATCCAAATACACCGCTGACTACTGACGCATTTTATTTTACTGAGGAGGACAAGTTGGTGGGATTGGAGAGGAGAAGGTTAATCGGGGCTCAATTAAACACAAGACAACCATTTACATGGCAAAAGATTAAGTCATTCTTCAACACTTGGCACATATACGTTTTTCCTTTGCTATTCTTGTGCTACAACAACAGTTGTGCTGCTAATACTCAACCTACTTTTCAATCGTTTATGAAGAATTATTTACACAAACCATCAAGTGTGTACAACACATGGCCGTCAATCCTTAGCGCTATCTCTATTGTGGTGACTATAGTCTTTGCTTATACAAACGACATTTTAGGAGGAAAGAAGAATGTGTGGTTTGTCAATGCCTTTTTCGTCTGTTTGATCATAGGATGTGCTTTGCTTGCTTCTTGGAGTATCCCATTGGGATTGCATTGGTTTTCTTACTTCTTAGTTGGAATACCTACAATGTGGGGTCAACCATTTATATTCTCCTGGGTTAATCGGTTACTCTACGCTGATGATTTGAAGAGAAACTTTGTTGTTGTGGTTACAAATACGTTGGCATATGTGACAGGAGCGTGGGTCCCTATCCTTGTCTGGAACACCAACGACAAACCTGAATATTTTATTGGGTTTACATACACAGCTGTATTGGCTTCAGTAGGACTCATTTTGACACAAGTGGTATTCTACTTGAGTACCAGAGATGAAAAAAGAGCAAAGAGTGAAAAGGATATAGAGGAAAGTCAATCTATCGAGCTAGACTCGGATTAGTATAGATCTATAAATGTAACGACTTTTGTTCCTTGAAAATGGAGTTCAAATCGGTTGGGTCAATGTCTCCCCAGTACGCTAAATTGTATGGCAAGTTTTGAGGCAAATACTCAGGGTAATTTTCCTCTATACATTTCACAATCGCCTTGTGTAATATCTTGTAAGCCTTTGGGGTGAAGTGAATACCATCGTTTAAGTAGTCACTCAACGAATTGACTTCCGAATCTGGCGAGTCTTTCCTAAACCCAAACAACTGCTCCCTCGTCCAACCACTATCTTTCCTAAACTCGTCCCATAAATCAATAAAGGGAACATTGAGCTTTTGGCAAACACTCTTTGCTCCTTCAGAATAATGCCAGTATCGTTCGCAAGTAGCGGCCTCGTAATCTTTCAACTCTTCAAAGTTCTCAGCTCCAAGCTTATAATCATGCAAACTGGGTCCAATCACAATTGGCTTGATATTATTCTCAAGAGCTAGTCCCACCAAATATGCAATATTCTCCTTGTACCTTGATAACTCAACAGGTTGGATTGGATTATTATCAATGAACCCATCGTTTGTTCCAAAGAAAATTGTCATCAACTTGATATTATCCTTAGATTCGTTCAACTCAGATTCAAGCACCTTGGGGAGAATCAACCTAGCATGCTCTGAATTGTATCCACTGAAACCACGATTGAGAATATCGAGACGTCTGACGTACGCGTTTTGAAGTTCAGGCTGGAGGGCAAATCCATCAACTACCTCATTACTGTACTGTGTAATTGAGTCACCAAACAAGATGAATTTATCAACGTTCATAGTTGAAGAAAGAGAGTTTGTCGAGTTGAGTTAATTTCTTTTTTTCCTTCTTTTCGATTTTGACGTAATACACAAAACTCTACATCCACTTAAATCCACGCAACACCAGATAGTTCCCCAAACCATCATCCAAGTCGTCGAGGATACCATTAAACCAAAATCCAATCATTACCACAAGATAAATCAAAATCAAAATGACGCCTTTGAAATAGTTTGACTTTCCTTCGGCATAGATGTATGTAAATAAATAAATTGATATCAATGTTGCAATAATATCCCATCGTGGAAACACCAACGAAAATATTTGCTCAACATTGACAAAATCCTTCAAAACAGAATAAACGACCAAACTGGGGATTTGAATTAAAACAACCTGCAATGCATAAGCACTACCAATCTCCATTGATAAGGCAACATTACCTCCAATAGCAAACGAAATGGCATTTAAAAACTCAGTGGTATTTGGAACCAATGCAAAGATAGTCAACCCTAAGAACTTTGGATCTATTGGGAAGTCAGCAAGGATAGAATCGACATTATCGACAAGGATCTCAGCAATGATGGCATACAAAATAGTAGCTCCTAGTAAAATTATGGTCGATTTCTTTTTAGACCAGTTGGGAGCATCATGGCCTCCGTTTTCTCCAGCATCTTCTTTCCCTTCTTTAGTCACGTCAGCATCCGACGCAGATACTATACTGTCAACGGATCTTCTATCCAAGTTTCGCGGTGGAGCGATAGCCAACTTTTGCTGTGACAGTTGTTGTCTAATTTGTTCCAATCCTGATACATCAGCAAGGCTCGGACTTCTTTGTTCTTCCTTCTTCACCGCTTCGTGCGAATTTGTTGCCCAAATTAACGAAGCATGCGTCCTCAAGGTGAAAAACAAACCACATACATATGCCGCAAACAATGCAATGGCAACAATCAATGAAAAAGGTTTAACAACCTTGTAATACAAAGGATCCAATGTAAAAGATGGTTGAGTAAACCGACACTTTTCACAGTCATCGAGCCCCTTTCCTTCAGCACACCCACTACATTTGATTTCGTATGAGCCATAAATTTGGTAAAACAAGGATGGAGCAAACATGGTAACCATTGCAAATAGCAACATTGTTGAAGAAACACCAGCGGAACGAGGATTGTATCTCTGAGTTTTCCGCTTCAAAGCGCCTCCACACATGGACAATCCTGGGAGTAGCAAGACACCACCAAGTATGGATCCAATCATTGATCCTTCCACTAATTTCCCCTTGGACTGATTCAAAGCTACGCAATAAAGGAAAATTTCGACAATAGTTGAAAAGAATGCATTGATAACTGCACCAACACCCATCGAGGACTGCGCTGAAATGGATGCAACTGCTTGCCCGATAAAGTATGCCAATGGAATAATCGAAAACAAACACAAGCAGAAAATAATGTTTGAATCCGTCAAGAAAGAATCCCAATGTAATGACTCTTTTAGGAAATAGAAATCAACAATGACAAATAAAACCATGAAAAGTAAATTGATAAAGAAAATGTTTGTACCATCAATGGTGTATTTGTAGTAATGCCATCCACAACATCTATAGGTACATAATAGAATCACCTGTTTCTTCTTTTTTAAAGATGGATCCTTCTCTCTCCTCTTATAATATTCTTTTTCCATTTCAAAATCCAACGCCAATGGATGACGTCTAACATGATCATTTAACGTTGAGGTAATATTAGCCATGGGGATGGTAAACACAATTAACCAACTGAGGAGACCAAAAAAGTACGAAATTGGTTGCACTATTACGTAAAAGTACAAATAGAACGCGATTCTTCCCGCTGTCCAGTCACCACGTCCAAAAAACCTAACCTTGATGTCGTTGGTTTCCTCATTGTCATCAGCATCACCATCGCCTTGTTGTTGCTCATTCTGACCATTGTCTGATTCTAATGAATTGTATGCATCTCTCAAGGGTCTTCCTTTATGGTCCTTCATCAATGGAGCTGACTCTTCTGCCGAGCCAGTGTAACGCCTTGGCGGAGCAAAGAAAAGCCGTCCTTCTTCTTGCAACCTCCACTGGTGGAACTCATTAAGGGTTCTTCCTTCTAACTGGTCTTCATCCATATAGTTTTGCTCCCTATTCAAAAGTACAAACTTACCAAAAGGATAAAGCCAGTACCTCCCCAATCTTAAAAATGCTCTCACGTATAATCTCAGACCTGACTTTATGGCAAAGCCGGAGAATATAAAAACAAATGCTGCTCCTAGTAAACAAGCCACGTAGATCAACAATCCAGCTGTTAAACTCCACATCACATTCGTTAACCTTACTCCCCAAAATATTCTTGAAGACGTTGGACGTCGTGGATCAAAATCATGTATATCCTCATCTGCCCTTGTAGCAACTGATCTTTTCTTTTTGTACAAAGAAGGCTTCCAAATCTTTATACCGAAAGGATGTGTTTCATTAATGGCATGTTGCCTATCTTTCAAATTCAAAGATTCTGTGGAGGAGTTTGAATGAATTGACTCATTTTCATCGGCTTCTCCGTCTTCTGCACCTTCACCCCCTTGCTGATCTTCTGTGATATCTAGCTTATCCACACTACCGAATCTCTTTCCATCTGTTGCTCTAAGTCTCCTAATATTTTCTTCTGCTTCTTGCAAGTCTCTAGCAATTACTGACTCAATATCTGCCAACTCATTAGGTGTTCGTAATGGTGTTCTCTCAGAAAGGTCTTGGTACAGTCTCATTGGACTTTTGCTCTTCCTATGGTGAAATGCTCTTAATGCATCGCTATACCCTTCGAGATAATTTTTGTCATTCCTGAGCGTAGAGTCTTGGTCTTCTCCAGCGTTTCCCTCTCCGTTTTCACTCACTTGCTCATTGATATCATCATCCACTGAGTATATCAATTTGGGATGACTAATGCTGCCAGCTTTTTTCAACGATGGTCTCGACACTCTCCGCAGTACGCTCGTTGACCTATTTTTGGAAGTACTTCCAGTAAGCAGCACAGCAGACGAGCCAGGATCACGTATGTCGCCACTCAAGCTCCTTTGGTTATTTGGCTTCGACAGCCCTCCAGCGATCGGTGTAGACATTGTCGATAGTATAAATTACTAGAATTGATGTTTTTGTTGTCGGTTAAAATTAATTACACAATCTTTTGTGATACTTTTCTTCACGCACATGGTGAGACGAAACAACTGGTTTCTATTTACAAAAAAAAGAAAACAATAAAAAGCGTTATACACGTGGACACAAGCTAATCACCCAATCTATGTCCTTTTCCTTTAAAGGAGGTATCACCCGAACCGAACCAAGAGTATCCTGTGGTAGAACCATTAGTTGCCGTTTGTCTTTGGGGATCGGCTCTAGTTGGCGCTTCAGCCATTCTACCAGCTGCCGAAGTAAATGCCGTGGTTCTTGCAGACGTGTTTGTAGGGTATGACAAAAAGTTATACAACCATTGTGGTGCTTTTAAGTAACCCTTGTCATATATGCTATCTTCGATATGATCGGCTTGCATTCCACCAAAGCGAGAAGACGCATCCACGTACGTCATTCCAACCCTTCTGCCTTCATCGTTTCTCTTCTTTTTTAGTCCATATGCCCCTGGTAGCAAATTGTAGAACGGCATGGTGTTCAGTTGAACACAAAGGTACAAGTATCCACTGAAAATTCCAACCAAAGTATCAATAAGTGCTACAGGGCCTCCAACAATGAGTTTTACAATCAAGTTACCCAATGGCAAATAGTATGCTTTGATAGGAACTAGACCCAACAAATTGATATTTGCATTCTTTAAACTTCTTGACCAAACATATGTCAAACAAGCAAGCAAGTTTTCGTGTGGGAAATAAGAGTCACCAGTTATAGCTCCCAATGCCAAATTGAGTACCTGAATACAAGACCCGCACAAGATAATAAACCACAAGTAGTCTGGGAAATTGCCCTTGAATTTACCTTCGTGTGCTTCCAAGTGATTGGAAAAGGTGTAGAAGAAATAGATATCAAATAATGCATTGATTCTGTTTGGTGACATTATGCCTGGTGGGATCAAAAACGAGGTGGCAAACCTGTACCAGCTTATAATAGTCATAGAAACAGCTTTGAAAATGTCAAAGTACAGTCCGTACCGCAATACAGCTCGAATTGATACATATTGATCCAATAATTCACGAAGGTCGATGTACAAAGCAGGAAAAGCTGAAAATGTGGTAACTCCCAAACACGCCAACACGGCCGATATAGTGAAGAACCGAGTTACAGGCGGAATGCTTTTTATATTATCTATCATTGGGTTGGTCATTGTGGCTATTGGATTGACACCTTGGCCTGAAAGACAACAGAAAAAGGAAAAAAAAAAAAAGTAAAAAAAAATTACAAGTGTGAGATTCGACAGCTCTTCATCACAATCCACACAACATGAAATTGGTACGATTTTTGATGAACATACCCAACTCGACTAACCAGCCGATTACAGTTGAGCTAAAGAATGGAAATATAATAAATGGGACGCTTTTGTCGTGCACGCCGCTGATGAATCTAAATTTAAAGAATGTTAAACTACAACAAAAGTACCAAGATCCAATATTGCTACAATATATCAATGTTCGAGGAAACCAGATAAGACAAATACTACTTCCCGATGATTTAAACATTGATAGTGTGTTGGAGAAATCTCAAACAAAGATAAAGGGTCATGGGGCTGGTCCAAGCGCAAAACCTGTCAAACGAGGAGGTTTAAGAGGTAGAGGTCGTGGTAGAGGTCGTTAATAGTAAATGAATTTCATTAGTTTCTTTGGAAGGGCTTCCCCCCCCATCTATGTACATTTTAAAACCAGGTAGGCTTTCTTTCTTCTCTCTTCTTCAACAATTTCTTATAACCAGGTCTTGCCTTGGCAATAATCTTGTCCATGTTTTTAATTGCTTCCTCTCTCTTCTTGAATTTCTCTTCCAATTCAGCTTGGTCGGCTCTACCAGCAGGTTGAACCATTCCTTGCATCCATTTCTTATTGATGTATTTATCTTCATGGAACTTCCTTGGCGTTGGTGGTAAGAGGTCTTGTATACCAAACTTTTTAGCCAATTTAAACAAGTCAGCAGATCTTCGACGTGAGTATAACGAGCTGTGCCATCTTCCGGTTTCTGGATTCTTATTTGGGAAAAAGGGGTTCTTCTTAGGATCAGATATTACTGATGGGCCATTGTTGTATTCAGAAAATGGTCTTGGTGGGTATTTGATAAAGAAGTTATGGAGCTTCTGAGGGAGCTTTGCAAATGCTTCCTTGGCTGTGAGAGACATATCGTCGTTGGGTAGATGAGAGAGTCTGTTACGACTTGAAAATTGTGAAAAAAAAAAAAAAAAAAAAATCAAAGATAAATTTTCTTAAATTCAATTGGTAGCAGCTACACACTACAAAGGTCCATCAATTATACACTTTACTGTACCTTTCCCTTCTCTAACAGTATCATAAGCCTTGATGGCCTCATCAAATGGGAATCTGTCGGTAATCAACCTTTCAAAGTCAACTAAAATGTGTTCCTTTCCGCGGCCGTAATTTTGATCCAAAATCTTGATCGCCGTCGCGTAATCACCATAGCCGTATCTGAAACTACCAAACAAGGTGATCTCTCTGGTTGCAAATTCGATAATTGGGAAAGGAACATCACCACCAGCATTACCAATCTGAGCAATTCTTCCTCCATCAGCGACAACTTGTACAGCCATTTTTATACAAGCGGCGGCTCCACTACACTCCAAAACAACATCGGGTCTGACCCCACCAAAAGCTTTGATCAAGTCGTTAAAATCACCAGTTTTCGAGTTGAAAGTGTGTGTTGCAGCACCGATCTCTTTAGCCAATTTCAATTTGTCATCAAAGATATCCACAATCATGACATTTTGTGCTCCGTAAACTTTGGCTGACGAGGCTGCCAATAATCCAACAGGACCAGCACCAAAAACAACCACATTCTCCCCAAAAGACAAATTGACTAGCTTGATAGCATGCACTCCAACAGTCAATGGCTCAACCATAGCTCCTAGTTCCAAACTAACACTCTCAGGCAATTTGTAAAGGAAATCGGCTGGTGCCTTGTAGTATTTGCACAAAGTTCCTTGTGCAGGTTCACCATCTGGATTCACTGGAGGCGTAGCAGCAAAAGTCATGCAAGGACACAATTCGTATTTACCAGACTTGTAGGCTTCACTATATCTTGATGGAACACCAGGCTCAATTGCAACTCTATCACCAACCTTCAAATGCTTGACACCTGAGCCGACTTCACTAACCACACCGGAAGATTCATGGCCCATAACCATTGGCTTTCTCAACACAAACTGTCCAATTTTACCATGGGCATAGTAATGAATATCAGACCCGCAAATACCCGTCTTTTTAACTTCAACAATGACATCAGTGGGTTCTGTGATGTGTGGGATTGGCGCGTTTTCAAAAGACAAGTCATCGATCTTGTTGAGGACCAAGGATGGGTTAACCGGTTGAATATGTGACATATTAATGTTTGATGATCTATGAGAAAGAAACTGAAAAACTTTTTGCCCATGGGGAAATATGAATTCAATTTATACGCCAGAGGTGAATGTGACACAGAAGTGTTCCCCGTTTGCTTTTCGTATGGCTCTGTTCCGCAATGACTACGCAAGACCCCACTCCTGCGCACAATCTGTTACATTTTTATGTAGGGTTCACCACCTGTCGCACGGGGCGCATCTCGGAAGAATCATCTCCATCAAACCTTTTCTCGTCTTTACCGGAACCTATGTACTTTTCAACTAAGAAGAGGATTTTTTTTTTTTTTCGACAATTTCTCCGAACGATATGGACAATTTTCCCGAATATATATCCCGGATGCCCTATGTTTGGTCCCCCCTCCCCATTCAAACAAGACGCGGCTGGGGGGAAAGAATATTAAAACGAGGTAGAGTAGATTACGTATCATCATTGAAAAGTAACTCGAATAGATAAACACTTTTTCTTTTCTTCTATACAATGATATACATTATGGTACCCATATCCCTAGACACCTATATCATTCACTCCTAACACCATACTGGGAATTCTCTATTTAGCAGCGTGTTGCAAAGCTTCCAATACCTCCAACTCAATGTTGGCTTCAGCGGCAACAACTTCGTCATTAGACTCAGCTCTCTTTTGTGCATCAGCAATCAAGTTCTTAACAGCAGAAGCATCAATTTGGTCTGGCTTAACAGCCTCAATTGCACTTATGGTCAACTTGTTTCCTGGTTGTACCATGGCAATACCTCCACTAACAAAATATTGTTCAGTTTCACCACCTTTGGAGATAATTTCCAACAAACCTGGTCTCAATTGTTCAACAATTGGAATGTGGTTTGCCAATATACCCAAATCACCATTGATTGATGGCAAGTTTACTTGTTCAACTTCTGAATCAGCGCACAAGGTTTGAAATGGCAAAGCCAATGATAACCTCAAGGCATCTGATGATGGGGCAGCAGCTGCCTCGGTAGCGTAAGTTCTTCTAACAGCCGATATAGATTGCTTGGAGACTTGACGTAAAGATTGTCTGAACATTATGATAGATGGATTAAACTCGACTTACTTCAACTACGTTGGGTGCAGTTTTTCTTTTTTTCACTTTTTTTCTGTTCATTGACCGAAAAACGAAATGGGTGCTCTATATGCAGTACTTTCATCATTCTTCAATATAATTGGTTTGTCCTATAGATTTCCTATTTAGGAATATAACTGCAAATCAAATTACACAAGGTTACACCTAATTACCAAACTGATTTAAAAAATTGTCCACGTCAAACTCGTCTCCCAATTGAGCATTATTGGCGTTATTTGCATCATCGCCACCATCAAATCCACCCTCAAGCAAGCTCATATTCAAACCATCCAATATCAGCTCGTCATTCCCTAGCAAATTGTTCATATCCAAATCCATATCATCGCCGTTCTCTAGTGGCTTGTTCTGTGATTCGTCTTTTTTGCTTGGATCTTGGTTGACATTATTTGTATTTGCTTTATTCTGCTCATTGCCTGTGTCTAGGTCATCAATGTTAAAATCATCAAACACACTATTGTCGATTTTGTTTGCATCCTCCAATGGTACATTCATACTATCATAATTCATGGAAGATAAAAAGTCGTTCTGGTCGTTAATGTTGGCACCGTCGTTATTTTGACCAAGATCGTCCATGTTGAAATCCATTAAGTCGTCAAAGTTTTCAAACTGCTCCAGTGCTTGATTCGGAGGCTGCAGTGCCTGTTGCTGTTCTTGTCTGGCCCTTTCTTCTGCTTCCTTCCGTTCTCTTTCCATTGCCTCTGCGCGTTCTTTCTTTTCCAACTCCTCTTTCCTTTGACGCTCTATTTCAATGGCCTCTTTCTCAGCCTGAGCTTTTGCTTCTGCCTCCGCTTTCGACCTGACTTCTGCTTCTAGTTTCGCTTTTGCCGCTGCTTCCTCCTCTGCTCTTTTTTTGGCTTCCATCTCCTCTTTCAACCGCTTCGCCTCTGCCTCTCGTTTCTGTCTCTCTAATTCCTCTTTTATCTTCATTTCTTCTTGTTTTTGTTTGTTTTCTATCATTGTATCAATGCACCACTTGGCATCGTTAAACTTAAACACAGTCTCGTCGAGTATCGAATCAAATTCATTGATATGGTTGGTTAGTTGCTTGATGATTGTGGGCTGTATTAGCTGGTTATTGGGACCTGTTATCAAAGCACTCTGCTTTTTGTTATTATTGATGACTTCAAATATAAACCCCGCCGTTTTAAGAACTTCATTAAGGGAGCTTTCAAGTTTGGTTTGTAGATTAGCGGACATCGTAGCGATGTAGGAAAGGATCTCGGTAGTCGTACCGTGAAGCTCTTGTTTTTTCAATTCTCTTTTTTTTTTTTTTGTCTCCGATTGTGGCACTTGCAGAAAGTGTAATGTGCAGGAATTCAGCAGGCTACGACTTACTTCTTTTCGAAGTAGAAATGAGACTTCTTAGGGGGGGGCAGTAGGGTACTTTATGTTCGGGCTTGTGAACTATCTCATTCCAGGAGTAGCTGAAGTGCTTCTTTCTAGTAATATAGGATGAACAGTTTAGGCTCTTTTCTGCAGCATTTTTGCTGCCAAATTAGACCAAATTGTTTACTAAAGTTAGAATTGTATTATACTCTAGAAGCTCTATGGCATACCACTAGAATCGTTTTGCAAATCCAATACCTTTTCAAGCTCATAGATAAGTTATATGCATTCACCTAGCAGTGTTAAAACTACCCTTTCAAATAGTAGCACGTGACAGTCTTTTGCGCTACCAAAGCAAAACGCGGTACTTTTCGCGTCCTTATTTGTGCAGCTCTTTTGTGGAACTGTAAACAAACGGGAAAACTTTATTTCAGCAATTAGATATACCATTCTTTTATTGTAAAGACATCGATTTTCATTTTCAAGAAACCCACAAACATTCGTTTCAGCATGCTTAACACATCTTTAATAACAAATGATGGCCCTTTGGGAGACATTTGGCTTGCAGCTAACTACGATAAGAAATTGACAAAACACCAGCTTCTCAACACTAATATCGTGGAATCAGCAAAATACATCGGCAATCGTACCTACCAGCGTGGAATTGAAACAGCAGATCAAGATTCCCCAAACGATATCGACGCCATAGCGTTGCGTTTGTCCGGTCAGTTGCTATTAGGAGTGACAAAGATATATTCACGTAAAACGAAATACTTGTTGGAAGATATCAATGACGTGTTGTACAAACTTAGAGCAGTTTTTCGGATGTCTAGTGGTGTACAGCTTGGACCTGATGGTCTTTCAAGCAAAGTCAATTTACCGCCACAACAAACTACAATTACTGATTTGAATACAATCACTTTGAAGGATCAAGTAACAGGATTTGACTTGTTATGGCAGGATAATTTACAGCTTGAAGAGGAACCTATCAATCCGTTGGATACAGTTTTCAATAATGATGAAGATAGATTTGACACGTCCGTTGGATCTATTGAGTACGGTAGACTCGAAAACACAGGCGTCGCTGAAGAGGAAGATATAAACTTGGATTTTGATTTGAACTTAGACGACGGAGGTGAAAGTTTTGCTGGATCGATTGAGCTCGGAAGGAATGTTTCCAACGCGGGAGACGATGCACATGGTTCGGTATTGGGAGATCTTCACAAATCAAACAACATATTTGAATTGGATTTAGGTCAGCCATTGCAAACTATTGGTGACTTTGATATCGACTTTGATGCTGGTTACATGTCTTCCTCAAGTGTCCATGCAGATTCACCTGTCCAAACTCAACCTACAGCTCAACCTAGACAAAGGCAAAGGAGAACCAGAATAACCGACGAGGGTGAGATGGTGATTGTAAATAAAAGATTGATGGTAGATTCTGACGACCATTTGCAATTATCATTAGATACTTTGAGGGACAATCAACAGAATATGCTAGCTAACACCGGAAAATCATCAGGAACAAGATTGTCAAACAATGACAAGTTACTACTCGTTAAACAAATGTCTTTTCCCATGGCCTCAAAGAAGAGAAAGTTATGGGACTTTAGTGCTGACTTACATTTTAGACTTCCGGTGAGGAACGAAGACAGCGACGACGAAGAAGAAGGCGAGCATAACAGTTCATCTGACAGTGATGACAGCATTGACAATTCCATGGATGATATCAGTGTATCTGACAGCGAAAGCGAAAAAGAGACATCACCAAAAGTACGCAAAGTTACCGAGGAGGAAGATGAGGATGAATCAGCTGACGAGTCGTTTGGTACAGATGGTATGGAAAATGTTGCCAAGAGCACAAAGCAAGCGGCAGAGGAGTTACAGGACTTGTTCAGGTTGGACGCAAGCGTACAATTTGAAGATCTTATAGAAGCCGATTCAACAGCTGTTAGACCTTTGGGAATTAAGAATAAGAACTACATCAATCCGAAAAGAGAGGCATCTAGATGTTTCTTTGAATTATTGGTTCTTGCAACAAATGACTGTGTCAACTTACACCAAGAAACATCAGACTTGAACATTGCAAATACCCTTCGCATAACATCGAGAGACAATTTATTCAGTTATGTATAGTTATAGACCTTTATCAAACCCATCTTCTGGCATTTGCCAATTGTAATCTTTGTTAATTGAATGTAGTGAAAACAGCGATCCTTTAATGACTAAGATGTCATTGCTTTCAGTAAATTTAACACTCCGTACAGGATCCGTTTCCTCTACTATTCTCAACAACGGTGAATATAATTGTTTTGAAATATCCCACAAATCCACATAGTATTTCCGTTTGAATGTTCCCACTGTGATAAACTGGTAATCTGTATGTGGTCTTCTTGCAATATAGGTGACTACGTAACTCGTTGATATGACCTTCAACGGACATGTCTGACCTTCTTTCCACAAACGTAAATTCCAATCTGAATGGGCGCTTATTACCAAGTTCTTGCTTAGACTTTCTAGGGAATTAATCACAAGACTGTTCTTATCTTCATGGATCATATCTAATTTCTCATTATATATCTTCCCATCGAAACCAGCAAGCGCCATTTTCAACACATTTTCGTTAATTTCTCCTATCAACGCGTCATTACCAATGTAAACCGCATCCTTTATGCTCACGTGTTTGGAATCATCATTCAACTTGATTGAATATTTTGGCCGACTTAATAAATTACTAGACCAGATGTTCAAAACGCAGTCTTTTGATAACGTCAAAATACATTCGTTTGTGTCAATTTTTAGTGGTTGTAGCAAGACTAGCTCGGTTAAATGGGGTATCCAATCTCTTTTGGAAACTAACAAAGTTGAAGGTGTCGATAGTGTAGGCGACTGCATCAAGGAAGTGGATTCTGTTTCCCATATACACATGCCGCCATTGCTTGTGCTGCCAATTAAGCGGTTCGTTTTGTTCACATCAAACCTTATCATCGAAACAACGGGGATGCTGGTTAGATAATTTATGGGAATCAACTTGCCATTCACTTCATTAAAAATGACCCCGTCATAGTTTTCCTTGGGCGACTTTACAAAACCGACAACGAATTTATGCAGTGAAACATCAATATCTGAAATCTCCCGATCTAGCTTGAACGTACGTGATTCAGCGATAAACTCCGTATTAGCTTTAGACTCAACCTTCGCTTGGTCTAGGTTAATTGATTCATGAATACGTAGCTGGTTGATGAGTTTTATTGACTTTATCAACGCTTCATTCAAATCAAGGGTAAACACCTCCTTCTTTGAGATTGGCTTAGTTGAAGGAGCCGCCTTATCTTCATCAAGAACATCATCACTCTCAAGACTTGTAGCTTGTACACCGACATCAAACCTGGTTAGCTGCTGATCAATTCGTGGCGATGGGGTCGGCGTGGCTAATGCTGTTGTCGTAACCTTTGTATCCAAGGATGTCTCTCCAGTGGTTTGTGTTCCCACATTCACTCCCAACAGTCTGGCCTTCGGTAGTTCTGCAAATTGTGAAGCTTGCACACCCCTCCTCTGCTTCAACTCTTGTAACCTCTTTCTTTTTTGTTCTAATAGCTGTTGCCTCTCCTCCGACATGTTTGCCCAGTTTGCAACAAACGCGTCAAGATTATTTTTCTCTCATTTTTTTTTTCAGAAGCTTCTCCATCACCATAATCTAACACTGAAATCACAACAATGGACATCGATGATATCCTTCAGGAGTTTGAAGAGTCTTCATCCAGGAGATTTCAAGAAACTTCTTCAAATATTTGTCAAGATCTCATAACGGCAGCGATGAATGAGCGGATGGCACCAGAGCTTCTTCCTTATAAAGCAACCTTGATGAATCAAATCTTGACTCATATTTCAAATCAACAGCAGTATTTATTAGATAGTCATGAATATGGAGAGATGAACAGTGCCAATGGAATTATATCAAGTGATTTTAAATTGCAGTTGATGATTATTGAAACTGATGTTGAGAGGTTGAGTTACACTGTTCGATTGTACTTGCGAACAAGGCTATCAAAGATAAACAAGTATACATTGTTTTACATCAACAAGACCAGGAAGGAAGAACAAGAAGAAGAGTTGTTATCCTCCGAGGAGAAGGACTACATCCATCAGTACTACCTGTTGTTAACCCTGTTGTATAACAATTGTTTTCTCAAGAAACTACCGCAAATTTTGACCTACTTGGATGACAACAGTGGAGGTCATAATATGATTGTTGCCCCTGATGTTGACCAGTTTGTATTTGTCAAATGCATATCTGAGACGCCGCTACTACTCCACTTGGATGATGATGAATTGGAGTTGGTAAAAAACGGAGTCTACGTGATCAAGTACAGCTTGATTAAACGATATCTAGAAATTGGGGACATAGTACTTATCTAGGCTATTACTTTAAAATCACAACCGCCAGGACATTCGGAGTTTCCACCATCAACAAACCATTCTTTTAAACAATCATAGTGTCCTTTGTGACCACATTTCAAACTCACGAGAACCACCAACCCTCTACTTGGCTCATTACAATATATACAATTCAGTCGCGCTTTATGACATGAGTCGCAATACCAATATCCAAACAGACCCTTTCCACTGTGTTTTGATTCTTCATTGGTTAACAACTTGAAACAACATGAACAGTAGAGCCTGATTAAATCTGAAGTATACTGCTTTGTCAATTCACTTTGTAGATCCAAAGGGGCCGAGTTTATAACCTTTGTAGCTACAACAAACTGCTGCTTTCTTTGTAGTATATCAATATACGTCAGCAACCAGTCCAAACATTCCTCTTTTGTAACAACTGTCCTGACGCCGTAGAATAAGAGACCAATGGTGGCACAGAATATCACATCACCTTGTAATTGCGCATAATCGAGGGACTTTTGCAACAAATTTTGAAAACTCCAGATCTGCAGGTCGTCGGAGATCAATGAAGCTGATAGTTTTGAGGTCAACAAGCTATTCGGTACCGTCTCCAGTAGCTTTGCCGCAGAAAAGTCTTGCTGTTGGGACTCCAGTGGTTCTATTGCTCGCGGATATTTTGAAGTGGACTCAACGCTATTACTAATATGTGTCGATCCTGTCGAATTTGGACTGGAAGTGGGGAAAGCGGCACTCATTAAATCAACATTCTCCTTTTGAAAATCGGTCAATTGTTTCTCCGAATTGATCAGAATTGGACGGGACTTTGAATGTCGGCTCATTGCATCCTCATGTGCATCCTTTAATCGCGAGAGACTATACTCGCGGCTAGTCTTTGGCGGAGAAGACACAGCATAGTCACTTGGATGTTTGTACACACTGTTTTCATAATTGTTGGTTTGAGTAGAGTTTGAGTTGAATGAACCAACTATGTTTCCCAAGTCTGATTGAATAGATTGAGCTATATGTGACAGTGAATTTGTATGTTCATGAGGATCCACTAGTGCTTCACTTGGCTCTTCATACGGTTGCACATTCCTAGCTAAGCCTTGAGGCAAATTTGCCGCTAGCATTTTCCACACTTGGCAGGTACGATGACGTCCAACCCTATTTGCCACATTGGCATTGAATAAGCACACATCATAATATTCAAAACCATCAGGTATTGCCATTAAATAATTGCTGGATAAAGTTTGGTGTACATAGTCATCATTCGATGGCAATGGTAACTCAACAGGAATAATATAAGGAGAATAATACGGTATGGTAGTCTTTGAGCCCTTTCTCGTCTTTGTAGCAGAAGTTGGTGGAGCAGACCCAAATGAAGTTGCAGATTCCAGTGATGGGTTTTTAGTGAGAGCTGGACGTCTACCTCCAAAAGCAGAGCCAGAAGAAGTAGGAGGTTCAAAGGAATTCACGTGTCTCGATATGGGTGGTGGAGACTTTGCACCTAGTTGCAGCATCGGATTATACGAATATGACCTGATTAACAGTGGCTTTTCTACTGGGGATGCACCAAGTGAGCTTGCATGCAATTCGACATCATCATTATCATTGAAACGCTCATCGCCCAGGTCATAATATTCAGCTCCTGATTCCTCATCATAACCAAGGTGATTTTTATCTTGATTCACCATCATGAAGTTGTCATTCGAGTCCCACGTGACGGCAATGCTATTTAGATCTTCCAATGGCCTACTGACATCTGGATCTCGTCGCAGGTCTAGATTGTATGTTGTAAACACATTAGACCTTGTTAATGCCCATATTTTATGACAATGAGCTTCATTATGTGCCCAAACAAAATTGGATACCGGCTTTTGTTCATAAGAATGAATGACGCGTTTTGGAATAAATTTCCGATCTAGGTTGAACGTGGTGATGGTTGGATCATCGTTAAGGTACAGACATGCAATGTCGTAGTTTGATACTGCGTTTGCATTATCAGATTCACCCCTCTTATTGTCATTATTCAGATATGGGCTCCATCGCACCTTCAAAATCGATCCATAGGTATTGATCATTGACTCGGGAGTAGTTCTAGTGGAAGACTGACTTTCACTGTAGTTGAAGATGCATATTTTCTGATCTCTACCACCGGTTGCAACATATTCTTTTTCCGGATGTATGTTTAAAGACAAAACTGGTCCTGAATGTAAGTTCCATTTACGATCCGGGGTGTGTGCATTGCTTGCGAGGCTTGAACGCAAATCAAATTTGCACAATGCTCCAGAATCATGCACGGACAATATACATATTTTGTTCCTAACTGCCGAGTGAGGGCTGTTTTGACACGCTCTAATAGGGTCATTATGCAACGCTGCGTGTAAAGAAATCGCAGGCTTTGTGACCGAAGTCCTTAGATCCCACAACTTGATACTTCCATCCTGAGAGCCAGAAACAAGGACATTTTCCGAGTCGATAAAGTCGAGTGAGTTGATACAACGTTTGTGATCTGTTAGTCTCGTCTGAAGTCTACTCTGCCCTGATGAAGAGACTTTGTAAACCAAAATAGCCCCATTTGCAAGTCCACATGCAACGGTATTTGATATTGTTCTAATGGTATTTATGTTTTGTAGTTTATTTGATGCTCTCGAAGTGTATATCGATTTTGTATCTAGTAAATTGATATCCTGTAGTACTCTCAGTTGGTCCTCATTCAAGCATATTAAGCGGAGGTAGTTTTTCCCACCAATCACCGCATGATGTCGAAGTTCGTTTCCATTGTTGTAGTTACTAACTTGCACACCACAATTGAGCTGTGACAAGGCCTGAGCTTCCCGTTCACAAGTGAAAACCGGCTTTTGGTCAACCTTATCTTGGCCGGGGTGCTGTTTTGAATTTCTTGAGTTTATTGACGAACTCAGCGTGAAGGATTCGTTTGATTGGGGTGTCCCTAATGATCCATATATATTAAAAGCAAACTTTGCCAACTTGTATTGACTTTGTGAGCTTTGGGACATGAAAATATGGTGATAACCCTCCTGGTGAAGTTTTATTTTTCTTTCGTTTTATCAAAATTTATGCTGCGATCTTCTTGGCCAAAAAAACTGTGTTCACATTACATGACCTGGACAGCGTACAATCTAGCCAAGACTGTGACTCAGCTTGGTGGTGGGATGGCTTTATTATCTTTACTTGGTCTTTACTATTATCAAAACTCACTAATTTACCCTGCCTCATTGAACGACGGACATGGCTACTGTGCTACACCAGACGAATATGATATACCTTACGAGGCAGTAAAACTCACCACAAGCGATGGGGAAACCCTTCAATGCTACTCCATGAAACAAGATTGCAAGAGTCCTAACTATACCAACAAAACCATCCTTATGCTTTCTCCCAATGCAGGAAACATTGGCCACAGTTTACCCATTGCTTCCATCTTCTACAAGAAATTCGGCTACAATGTGTTTATATACAGTTACAGGGGATATGGACAATCAACAGGCGCACCAAGTGAAATAGGCTTGAAGAAAGATGCAGATACAGTAGTTGAGTACTTGACCAAGGATGACGATCAGTATCAACAGTCATCCATTGTATTGTATGGTCGATCTTTGGGTGGAGCTGTTGCTATTTATATAGCAGCCACCAAATCGGCCTCCATTGATGGTATGGTTTTGGAAAACACGTTCTTATCAATTCGAAAGACTGTTCCGCACATTTTCCCGGTTTTGAAGTATATTACTAGTTTTGTTCATCAAAAATGGGATCTGGAGCTGCTCGTTCCAAGCATTTCAGAAAAACTCCCAGTATTGCTACTCAGCGCTCGAAAAGACGAGATTGTTCCACCAGAACACATGGACCTGATTTACAATCTGTTGCCAAGCAATTGCAAAAAAATGGTCGAGTTTGAGAACAGTTTCCACAATGATACTGTTTTACAAGAGAGTTATTGGGACACAATTCACAAATTTATCAAAGACAATGTCAACCCTGTAGGCATGTAGATTTACCAAAAAAGAAAGAAAATATACATTAAAACATACTAAAACCAGTCTGACTTTACTATAAAACAATTTGTGCTTCTGAGCCTCTAATGTTGGAAGCATCGTGGGAGATGAATTCAACCTTTTGTTCATCTTTCAATTGCAAAATCTTCTTCAACCTTTCACCAACGGTTTTCAATTTCGATTCATCGCAATCTTTAGTCCAAATACCAATCCTGTAGACTTGTTTTCTAATATTGATGACGATTCCGTTGACTTCATCTTCATCATCCTCTATAGTTTCACCAATAACGGCTAACAAACCACGCAACCACAAGTCATTGATAATGGGAGTAGCCTCACCTTTGCGGAAAGAGTATTGCCATTTTCCTCCCTTTGCATTGGCGTCATCTTCCCATTCTGGTCTTACACCCTCTTTGAACAAATGGTAGTCTGACTTCAAAGGCAATTGGTTTGCTGGTGGAATGGAGTTGTATATTCCCCAAAATTCCTCTACTGACGAGAATGTTATGACAGGTTTCAATAAATCGTGCCAGTTCTCAGTCTTACTGGTTTGGGGCTTGGTATACCATAAAGTCCATCTACTGTTTAACGGATGTTTAGCAGTGAACTCTTCTTTCGAATCGAAAACAGTTTTGTCTGATTGTTGTTTTGAATCTAAAGACAAATCTTCAGTTTTTTGAGCAAGTTCTTCAGACATAATCTATCAAAGGTTAGTAAGTGTTTATGGGAGGGTCTGTCAGCGCTTGATTGTATACATACAAAGTTTGTAATTCGAATGACGACACTCTCTTTAATACCAATGCTTTTTTTTTTTTCAAAGAGGAAAAATTTTAAAAGAAAAAAATATCAAAAAAAAAGAGAAAAGAATGAAAAATTGTGCGAACATCAGATTTAACAACACTTGCACGACAAAAGGTAAAGAGATGCTGTTAGGCGGTGGCTTGTACTTGGCCAGGGAAGCTAAGTGAGACAACTAGTGCTTGTGTAAGTGATAATTTCCTTAGGCTATTACCGAGGGCAATCAAGCTGCTTTTGTGACTGAGCAAAAGTGATATTTGAAACACCTGGTTGCCATTCGACTAACTAGAGCTAAAGGGTATAGCTGTAGAACGTCTCAAATCCATAGATATCTGCTGTAACAAATACTTGTTATACTCTACAAAACAACCGTATAATCGCAATCTTTATTTCTCTAAACACTTACAACAATCCTAACAAAACAACAAATCCACCAACAAATCCTGCGTATATGTTATGTGCTTGGTATACAGCACCATCTGCAGCGGCACTACTAGATATAGTTGTTTTATCATATGATCTAACACCTCCTACTGATCCACTCAAGGAACCCATACCAACAGTTCCGCTCTTAACATCGTCACTATTTGCTTCCGTGTGTGTTGACATGAATGTCTGACTAAAGGTTGTTGAAGCTGTCGTTAATTTCCCATTGATGGTTGTAGTAACCCAAACTATAGTATTGGAACTAGTCTTGGCATCTCCTCCAGCGCCTCCACCGGCACCTTGGTTTGCCAAACCATGTGCCATCAAGACGTACAGGAAAAGGGACAATAGCGTGTATAAAAGTTGCATAGTATGTGGTAGTAGTACAAGTGTGAATTTATTCTAAGCGTGTTCCTAGTGGCTTAGCAATATTAATGATGGTACAGACTGAGGGGTATCTTCTTTCTATTTTCAGCGAATGTAAAATGAGCAGCCTCTTTTGTTGGAATACCTGCTCTTTGTGTAGATGTATTGATGGTGTATGAGAAAGAAAAGGTAATGTGTTATAGATATATCGTTTTGTTGTAACCTCACAGCCTTCAAGGATTGTTTTTTTTTTTGTTGTTGTTACACGTTAGATTTTGTTACTCAGGGGAAAATTTCTTTTTCTAGAAGGGGTCACGTGAGAGAATCTGACTGAGGATACACCACATTCACAGGTAAACCAGTAGCTATAATAACTACTAGTCAGTTGAGTCAGTATAGGGTCATGTATTCCATCTTACAAACTGTCAGGGCCCAATGGGTAGTGATAGCTGGTATAGGGAATCCATATTCCGACCGGGTCGGCCGTTCTACTTTCACACCAAGCTTGCATTTAAAGGATGACAGTTCTCAAAAGAGAAGCCCAAGCTTCCAGAGTCCCATGTCCTTCCTGTAGTTGACTGTGAACTCGTTGGGCCTCGGAATGTAAAGTCTGTAATTCTCTTCCTCAATTCTTTTTATGCGCAAAAAAAAAAATCAGAACCACGATGAGCATCTCTTTTAAACACAAGACATACACACCCATACATTAACAATGGCTAAGAAAACACTTGCTGACGAAATAGCGAGCTTCTATAAACCAAAGAATGAGTTTGATATAGAAGATTTTGATAATGGTGCTTCAACTAAAGATGTTTTCCAACATGAAGAAAATGATTCGTCAGAAGGAGAGATGTCAGATGAGGAGTTGAAGAAAGATCATTACGTTGTTGCTCCAAAGTCTAAGTTAAGGAGTCAACTGGGTCCTAATTTGGGTAAAAAGTATACTGGGGATGTGGTGAGTCGGGAGGATATATATAACTCATCTGAAGGTAGCGAAGAAGACGAAGAGGAAGACGAAGATGAGGAAAACGAAGAAGATGATGAAGAAGAAGATGAAGAGCTATCAAGTCAAGGAGAGTCAGAAGACGCAGATGGTGATTCGGATGAAGCCTCGAACTCAGAGTCCGACAGCGAGGATTCTATTGCCCCCAAGAGACGACAATCTTCAGAGAGATCAACACATCAAAAGGAATTAGTAAAACAACTATTGACGAAGGAGCGATCACATTTAGTCAACAGGCTCTCACAATCAGCGATAAATGATACATTGAAAGGATATGCCGTGAAACAGCAGTACAAGACGTATGAAAAATTAGTCGATGTGAGAATCAAATTTCAAAAAGCGGTCAATAGTGCTAATCAATTACCCATCAATTCTACTGTCTATGAAACGCACAAGTCTGAGGATAGTGATGAGTTATTGAACGAAGCAAAACTGGCATTATTTGCATTATTGAAAAATGCGCTTTTGTTGAGGTCGCAATTGGGAGGTAAGGATGTGTCACCACCAAAAAAGAGAACATTCGAAGCCATGTCAGGTGCAGTTGACAAAGCAGATAGTGCATTAACTGCTCAACGTGCAAGCATATTAAACAAATGGTCATACAAAGTTCAGAACTCGTCAGGAAACTCAGCAATGAATGCTAACAAGTTCAAAGCCATTAACCAATCATTTGAACAACAAGTGAAGAACAATTTATCCGATATGGAAAGGCTAATTAAAAGAACCAAATTGAATAGAAAACAAGTTGTTCCATTAGGATACGTTGAAGAAGAAAAAGCCGCTCCGGTTCCACAAGTTAATGATGACGACATTGGTGAAGAAATGGCTCCCAGAAAGAAGGCACAAGGACAAGAGAATCAATACATATTCGATGATGAGGATTTCTATCGTGTTTTGTTGAACGATTTAGTGGACAAAAAAGTACAATCTTCAGATCCAACGTCCAACATCACCATCATCAAGTCAGCTCAAAAGGCAAACAAGTTGAAAAATAATGTTGATACCAAGGCATCAAAGGGTAGAAAATTGAGATTTCACGTACAGGAACAAATTGCCAATTTTGAAACTTCTACTGGTGGATGGAAATGGAGCGATGACCAAATTGATGAGTTTTTCGCATCCTTGTTGGGTCAAAAGGTGAATATGAACGAAGATGAAAATGACAATGAAGAGGATTCAGAGAAAGAGATTGAACCCGAGTCCAATGGTATACGACTCTTTGGTTAATAGACTATTGTATAGAAAATAAACAGTTCACATCAAACATCACAATTCTCTCAGCTTTAAAACCTCAGTATCAATCACTTCATAAATAAAGGTAATCTTTCTCTTCAGACAAAATAAATAAGGTAGCGTGGTTTTTTCCACATCGACATTACGTCTCGAGCCAAATGCACTCAGAGTCATCATTGAAAATAAAAACCTTTTGTAAGTGATTGAAATACTTCAGTGTAAATCGAACTGAATGTCTTTAAATTAGGCAGAGAGATGTCTTGCCAATTCAAAGAAGGTATTTAAACCATACAGTTCAAATGAGTGAAGTCATTCGTTATGAAGATGAAGAAGAAGAAGAAGAAGAAGAAGAAGAAGTGATGGATGTAAAAAATTTTTTTCTTCACAGTTTAATGTTATTTGTAATGAGAAAGAGAGAAAATTTCAATGTCGTAAGTAGTATTGACAGGTGTCGCATTTTCATAAAACGTTCAAAGACACAACAGAACACCAGTTTAAGCTTCCCCACCAACTACGACCCCATGTCAGGCGACAGCAAATACAAGTATCGAATTGAGATACAACAGATGATGTTTGTTTCTGGAGAATCAAATGATCCTCCTATAGAAACAACATCATTGATAGAGGACATTGTTCGAGGACAAGTTATTGAAATATTAGTCCAGACAACCAAGACAGCCAATAGCAGAGGATCCAAAAGTATAGCACCAGAAGATGTCATTTTTCTTATTCGTCACGACAAGGCCAAAGTCAACCGTTTACGTACTTATTTATCATGGAAAGACGTGAGAAAGAATGCCAAGGATCAAGAAGGTGGTGGGACTGAGTCTTTACTAGAAGGTGGTGCTGATGGAGTCGCGGGTGGCGCGGGTGATGGGAAACTGCAACAAGCTTCAAATGATTCCAAGATGTTATCGAGGTACAAGAAATCGAAAATTAGACTTCCTTGGGAATTGCAATTTATGTTTAGTGAGCAACATTTGGAAACAAACGATGATAATGAACAAGTGGATGAAGAGGAAAAAGCAGCCACTATAGCGTCTTTAAAGAGATTGAAAATGGCTGATGATAGGACTAAAAATATGACAAGGGAAGAGTACGTCCACTGGTCAGAATGTAGACAAGCTTCCTTCACATTTAGGAAAGCTAAACGGTTTAGAGAATGGGCCAACATGGCACAACTATGTGACACAAGACCCAACGATGACGTGATTGATATTTTGGGGTTCCTAACATTTGAAATCGTGTGTTCCTTAACTGAAGAGGCAATGAATATAAAGAATTCCGAAGATAAACTAAATCAAATCCAAAAGGAAAAGAACATGGAGCGGGAGAAACAGCCCAAGAAGAGAAAATACTTGTTTGATAGGCCAGATGAATTGGCTAGTCCAATAATGCCATATCACATAGAGGAAGCATGGAGAAGATTACAAAAGACTGACTTTAAACATAAAGCAGGGAGATCGTTTGGAGGGGGAATGGTTAAAACTAGAACCAGACTAATCTAAATTTCTTTTTTTTTTTTTACTCTATTTTTAATGTCCCACCAATGGTGGATTTATGTTGGAAATCACGATACTGTAGGAACTTCTTCACACTTGGCTTTTCTTCTTTCAATGCATTGGTTTCAAAAATATCAAGTTGCGTTTGGAAAACCTGCCATGTTCTAGCAAACGGTAATAAATCGAGGATAAATGGCGTTGGTGAAATGTTGTAAATGAAAGATGTCTCTGGTATGCCTGTCGTAGGCTCTGTAAAGTCACTATTGGAACGCGTGGCACGTTTGCTTAGTTTTTGGTAATAGTAAGGGGTCATTTTCTTGCTTCTTGAGCCAATAAATTGTTGACACTCGTATTGCAAATCATTGAATGTGAATTTGGGAGCTGGAACAGTTTGATCAGCTTTTGAAAGTTGTTGTAGTTCACTTCCTATATTAAGTTCAAATGGTAAACAACCTTTAGCAGAATCATCGACACAGTATATATCAAACAACTCGTTGTCGCTACTTGCTTGTGGAATCTGCGACTCGTAACAGGTCTCATAAACATCCCCACACGAGTTCAACTCACAATGCAATGCCATCTCTTGCAAAACACTCACACCACGCGCAGATTCCTCTGGCTTCTTTCTAATCGCCACCAAACTATCCAGCTTTCTCTTGCACAAGATTTCGCAACTCATAAGACACCCCCTTAGATCATAATTGTGACCATTCCACATATCATCGACAATGTCTCCAAGAATGTCATTTCCAATATCAAAACCCTCCGACAAACAACACATCCACAAGTAGTCAACCACTAACTTTCTCGAAACTATTCGATCATCAATGAAGATTATAGAATCATCCTCTTGAGCAAAATCAAGAAGATTTTTTGGAATGTTCCACAACTCTTCACATGTGATTACAATTGGACGTTTGGAAACATTGATAATGTCTTGAACAACCAGCCAGAAAGTTTTGTCCTGCTCAAAGAGGATATTTACATCTTCAAAAAAGATCAAGCCGGGTTTGGTATCTTTTGTATCATGAACAAGCTGAGTAGTCGACAATTCCTTTAAGCTGTTGTAAATGTCTTTTCTGCCCCTTGCCATTCCACTGTTTATCTCATGAACATACCCATCAATCTCCTTCATTGCTGTGTATACAGCGGTGGATTTACCAGAACCACTAGATCCCTGTAATATAAGAAACGGCAGGGATATTTCCTCCTCAGTTTCATCTTCAACAATGAATGAATCAAGCCGCCTTTTTTTCAACTTATGATTCAAGTTCTTTACGGGAGCTTGTGCTTTTAGCTTTTCGAATGAGGAGTTGATCCATTGCGTAATGAGTTGAATGTTGTCTCTATGCATTACTAGTTCTGGTGATGATTTCGGTTGGAATTTGTCAACCCATAATTGCTTTTCGGATTCAATGTCTAGACGGTTGTAAATGGCATTGAGGGGAGGAGTTTTCTGAAGACGTGGTAACTTTTGCAAAGCATATTCCTTCTTATCCACCTCTTTTGTTTCGTAAATGTAGGGATGAGATTCCACTTTTGTTTGCAAAGATGGTACAGTCCCAGATTGATCTTCCAAATGTACCAATTTCCTCAATTTAGGTGTTATTTGATCTAGAGTCCCATCAAACACGTGAAACTCCGTTCTGCTTATAATTGGCGGACTTATTTCTTTGACCTTCTGAAGTGGAGTCAATTTGATATTTCGACTCGCAGACATCATTTCACTAAACAAGCTCCTGCATGACTTTCCCCTGCTATTATTTCCCCTCGTAACAAAATAGCTTACTTTTGCCAACTTTTTGGGATCTATCTTGAATGTAACTGGAAAAGACGAGACGTTGCCGTTTTCATTATTCTTGGTTTTGAAATTGTTGAATAGGTCTCTAGCCGAGGTCAACTTAGCGTTGTGGAAAATTCGTGACTCCAACTCATTACCTTGAGGAAGCTTTGTATCTTTATGGACAGTGTTTTGTATTTTAAGTAATTGTGACGATGGTAGTCGAATAACAACCTTTCCATCGAATCTCTTCTTGTATGACGAGAACAAATCCTTTACCGATGTTGACTTTACATTGGAATACATTCTCTCTTCTAGGCTCATTGTGGTTTCAATATCAGGGGAGAAGGTTTGCTCCACAGGTTCCACCTCTTTCACAACTTTTTTGTTTCCATTGAGTAATGACGCAAGCACGTTCGACTTGCGGGTAGTATCAATATTATCAAGCTGTGTAGTGGTCGGAAGTAGTGTTTCTGCTACATCAGTTGTGGTTGACTTCCCCTCGGTACTTTCTTTAGGTACTTCTTTCTTATTCCCATTTAGTATAGACATCAACAGCACAGGTTTCCGCTGCGTGGTTGTGGTCTCAGCCGGTAATGTGATCTCCTCAGTTGCCTCACCTGTGTCGCCTCCGCTCTCCCCAACTTTTCTAACCTTTCGATTCCCATTCAAAAGTGCAATCAATGGATTGGGCTTGCTTACAGCTGATTCGATATCTTGTGAACTGGTAGTTAGTGTCGTCGACAGCTCATCTACATCAGTGAGGTCGCTAGTTGTATCTTCTTCGTTATCTTGGTGTCTAACATCTTCCAGGCCAACGATTATCATTAAAGTGTGATTGCAAAATAGATTTTGATGGGAAATGTAAATAAGCTTTTTCAAAAAAAGAAAAAAACGCGTATAGGACAGAAGCAATGTTCTCATTACAAAGCCGCACAGGAATCCAAATAACCGTCCTTTAACATCTCTTCCAACCATGTCGGGTCTAAAAATCAACCTCAAGAAGAAATCAGGTCCAAAAAAGCTTCTCAAAGCTGAACCAGTTGACGATTCAAAGAAGCTAATTGACTCTTACGAGGCATCTGACTCACATCAACCAAAGACGGAGAAGGATGAGTGGGTAATTAAGCCAAAGACTATTAGCAGGTCACTAGTAGTACAACCAGAGCAAAAGAACCAAGAAGAGAAGACTACTGAAAAGTTAAAGTATGGAGTCACGACGTTTAAGAAGACTGACCCGATACAAACTTCGTCTGTTATTAAGAAGTTGACTTATGAGTCTGATTCAGATTCAGATTCAGACTCAAATGATCGAAAGATACCCGTTGAGGAATTTGGTGCTGCGTTTCTACGAGGGTTAGGATGGGATGGTGAAAAAGATGATCAAGATACATATGAAGATGATATTAAGAACCGACAGCGTGGTGTTACTTTGGGTATTGGTGCTCAACCCATTGACAATGATTTAGCTAAAGAGTTGCAAAACCAAGTAGGTGAAGCCCCTCTAATCAAACGAAGAAAGAAGAGTTAGATGAGTTAGAATCCTTTTAAATCGTGAAAATTCGTTAAATATACAGTTTTTGTTATATACAGTTATTTTATGCTAGCTATGCTAGTGCACCTAGACCTAATACTAGTAGCTGAGTAGCAATGGCACTAGCCCAAGTATTAGTCAGGATAATCCTCTGTTCATCATCTTTGACCATCGACATTAAATCATCATACATGTCAGCAACAATACCATCAAACATCTTTGATTGACCTAAATGCTCAATATCTTGCAACTGCGAAGTCTTTTCAATAATTGTCGTCTTTAAAGTAATTGGTGATTTTTCCAGATTGACAAATCCAATTAGGGAACGTAAATCAGATAATGAAATGTATGGAGTTGAATTTGCAGACGACATTGGTAAATTATAAGGTAAACTTGCGTGCAAGTCCCATAGTTTGACCTTGACATTCACCAACACATATGATTCATTTGTAACTTCTTGTGGTTCTCTTTTGAACGTGTGATAAATTGCACTAATTGCATCTTTGAGCAATGACTCATCTAATCCTTTTTCTGTAGATGAATTCATGCTGGAGATGTTTTTGAAAAGTTTACCAATTACATCACCAATAGATTCTTCACTTTCTTTATCTTTTGGAAGAGTGATATCAGCAGTAACTTCAGCTTTGCCATTGACAATCCAGTTAAATTTCAGTCGAGGGTTTGATTTTGTAATTGTGCCCAAATCAATCGCATCCAATTTAAATCTAATCAATTTATCATCAGGTCCAGTCTGTGGGTCCAAACTTTGTCTCTTGTGGATGGTGAATAATGAGTTATTGATTGCTCCACTGGCATTGTTTGCATTGAAGAAATCCAAAACGAGTTGATCACCTCTTACTTTTGGCAAGTCACAGTTGAATATATTGATTCGCATGGCTTCACCTGGACTTCCATCTTCAACTTCGATAAATGAGTCGTAGATTTTTGCGTGCTCAAGCAAGTAGTTTTTATCCACATTGATGTGTTTTTGTGATTTGGGAGTTTCGTTCTTGGTTACTTTTGCATTCAATCCATAAAGCTCAAGGTCGTAAATCAAACCATTCCCTTCGTACCATTTATTAAATGATAGAGTCACATTCATCGATTCAACTTTTGCGTCAACTTTATATTCAGCATCATCTTTGGATAAAATTGTCACATTCCTAAGTCTCAATTTCCCATCTTTAAATTCTGGTAAAGACCCTTTTTCAAATTGCAAATTGACACCTAAACCGTGAGATAGGATACTTCCTGAGATGTAGCCAAAAACACTATTGCTTCTCGTTTTATCCTTCTCATTATCAAAAAGATTATCCAAGGAGTGGAGTGAGTACATCACCATTAGACCAAATGTAGTAGTACCCAATATTATCCATAACAAGTTCCCCATAATCATTCCAGAAATAAATGCCGATGAAAAGTCTAGTTTTGAGGTCTTTTTGCCTCTAACCAATGGCCACTTGATGTTTATCCAAAGCCTACTTAAACGGTTATTAGCTTGAGCTAGGAGTGCTGCTTTGGTAATGTGTTTTGTTTCTGGGAGTTTCTTGTCATTTTCAAGATTGCTGTTGTTGTTGCTTATTGGTGAATGCAAATTTCTAACTTGACTGAAATATCGTACTCCTATAGTACATCCTCTTGCTTCGTACGGCACAATTGAGATGCTTCGCTGTAGTTGTATTAGACTCCTTCTTGCAAGCGGTAGTTGAATTTTTGCAAGCGCTTGTATTGCTGGCGAATGCAAATAATGCCTTGTAGTTAGCATTTTGAGCGCTAATTTTATTCCTGTGTTGTTGAAAACTGATGAAGATGAACAAAGACGCTTCTGCTTGGGTACAGTCTATCAGTGATATATAACTTTGGGGGTTAAAGAAGGAAATAAAAAAAAAAAAGTGAAAAAGTGAAAAAGTAAAAAAGTATGATGTTATAGATTTATTAATATCCAATTAGACAAAGAGCAAATAGAAAAGAGGGAGAAGAAGCGAAAAAAAAAAATAAAATTAAATAAAAATATAAAAATAAAAAATTATTTAAGTTACGACGCATCTCACTCTCACTTGATACACAAATAATAAAAAAGAGAGAGAGAGACAGAGAGAAGAGCAAAAAGCAGAAAAAAAATTGAAAACGACTAGAGATGAGATTAATCTAGAAACACCAAATATATTATACATACAGATATGAGTGCACCTACAGCATTAAGAAAACAAGAAGAGATCCAAGAGGTACCACCACCACAACAACAAGAGCTCAACCAAGTCGAAAGTAATGAAGAAGAGATGCTTATTGACACAGAACATATACCATCTGAACAGCTACAACAAACTAAATCAGATAACAACAACTCACAAAGTGTAGTAGTTGAACTTGATGAGCTGGGGAAACCCAAGTTTTCAGGGGAATCACAATCTAAAATGAAGGTCAAGTTGGAAAGTAGAAAAGTTCCAGTCCCACCACATCGTATGACTCCTTTAAAGAATGTATGGACCAAAATATACCCACCTTTAGTTGACCATTTGAAACTACAGGTGAGAATGAACCTCAAGACCAAAACAGTTGAATTGAAGACAAATAAAGCCACTACTGATCCAGGTGCTTTACAAAAAGGTGCTGATTTTGTAAAAGCATTCACATTGGGATTCGATGTAGATGATGCTATAGCATTGTTGAGGTTGGATGACTTGTATATTGAGACTTTTGAAATCAAGGATGTTAAAACATTGACTGGTGATCATTTGAGTAGAGCCATTGGTCGTATTGCTGGTAAGGATGGTAAGACCAAGTTTGCCATTGAAAATGCCACTAGAACGAGAATAGTATTGGCAGATTCCAAAATACATATATTGGGAGGATTTACCCACATCAGAATGGCTAGAGAAGCGGTTGTCTCTTTAATCTTGGGTTCGCCGCCAGGTAAAGTGTATGGAAATTTAAGAACAGTTGCAAGTAGAATGAAGGAAAGATATTAATTAGTTTTGTACTTTCTTTCTTTTTCTATACAGTTATTATTTCTTCTAATAGATCTTTTGTCAAGTCATCTTCTACTCCCCTTTGAGCCAACGATGGTAACAATTTCTCCAATTCCAAATCCAACTTCATAGCATAAGCATCCTCTCCATCTTGATAATACGATTTTTCAATCAGTTGCACTTCAAATTGTAACGAATCTCTATATAAATGCAAAGCAGCTCTATTTGATTTTCTTACATGTAAGGAAACATACTTGGCATCAAACAGCTGACACATGGCATACAATGACTGACGCATCAACTTTTCAGCAATCCCCATTCGACGATATGTTCTCATTACTGATAATGAAGTAATGTGTCCATGAGGAGTCTTGTCTTCAGCTTCTGGATCATCTTCCATTTTCCCAAGAACATAACCAACTACTTTCTCTTCCTTATCTTCGGAATTCATTGTGCTCGTTGTGGCAACAAATGAAGCTTGTGGCCAACTGAGAATATGATACATGTAATACTTTAGCTGGTAATTTTCAGGAAGATTGTGTAAGTTTGCATTTTGCATAGCCTGGACATCTTCAATAGTCGCCTGACGTATAGTTATACCCATATCTGTGGTGACTGTTTGATTGTTGAATCGTTGCAAAATGATTTTTTTTTTTTCAATTTTTTTTTTTTCAGTGATATCTCAATCGATCACCATGATCATGGATGCCAATTGTAGACAGGACTTAGAGAAGTAAGAGATGGAAACTACAATTGAACAACTAGAACCTATCTCTACTCTCCAGCAACTCTTCTTGTTTTCTCTATAAACTAAGTCCCCCTATTACGACCGCAAACTCTCCCTACTCACAACCAGTTGATCAAACTTGATCAAGAAAACCGTCCTTAGTGGATTCACATCCGACTCAGCATTATGCGCCGTCACATTCGCGCTAAACCCACTACTATCCAACGCACCCTCAATTATCCCCGCCACAAATGCCGAACAATTCAAATCACCATAATCACTCGGCACACTAATATACTTATTCAATAAGGGAACATTCTCAATAATCATGTATTCATTAGCGATATTTTGTGATTTTTCCAATTCATTGGCTTGTTTGCCAAATATGGTTTTCCAAAATGGACCATGAATAAATTGTAAAATTCCCAATATTTTAATTTCTCTCTTGTTGAGTTTAAAACCTTCTTTGATTTTCACTAGTTCAAGGTACCTTTGCCCTATTTGGTATCCTAGTCCATTCAATCTGGTCTCTAGATCCTGAATGTTTTTCGATTGTTTTCTTTGCCATTCGACAATTTCGCAAAAGAGGAACGATAGGGAAGATAGGTTGATGATGTCGGATTTCTTGGTTATTATGTTTACACTGCTGAGTACTTGTGATCGTTTGTTGAGTCCTGGAGCCAGCTGTGCAGTGTGTGACATGATGGTTATGCTTAGTTGGGAGTAAAGAAGAACCAAATATCTATCAGAATGCGAGTTTGATTTGGAAAAAAAAAGGGTGGATTTTGTTCAGTAAAGAGAAGCAGTTGTTATCTGCCACCACGAAAAACTATGTCTTTTCACGTTTGAAACTGTTGACAAAATCTGTAAGATCTGTGATTTCTGTGGAGCCTGTTATTATTATCGATAAAAGTGGATTCTTAGAGCAACCACTCAGAAATTGATTATTTTTGCAACACAAGTGGGATATACACATTAATGACACGATCCTCAAGGAGACTAACATTACACCAGATTTACAGTGATGATGTACCTCCACTCGCTGATTCAACTTGGCAACAACTTCCAAAGCTAAAACCCAAGTCACAAAAGAAATCTAAACCAAAAGGTGCTGCAATAAGCCATCCACTATACACAAAAGAGCCTCAGCAAAGTGGCAATTGTGTAGTAGAGAACACTACACAAGCAAGTCATCCTCCTAACTCGGCTGTGCAGTACCGTCCAACTAGACTCCCCACTATACGAACCCTATTGAATAAAGTTCAAGAAGCAGGAGCCACGACCACGGCCCAGAATGTGCTTGACATGTGCAGCTTCTACAATAAGCCATACTCATTGGTCTCTGATTTGAATTTAGGCATTGAGAAACAGGTGAATACAAAGGTATCTTTGACGCAAGCTTACCCTTCCCCGAGTGCCCATAAAATCACAATCAACTATTTGCTCAATGAAGACAAGGGCTTTATTGACAAAGTAATTTCCCCTGAGGTTGCAGCTTACGAGAGTCCCGATTTAGATGATTTTCAAAGAAGCTATGAGAGCTCAGAGGATATCCCACCAACCAAGCCTTCCCCTACAACACCCATTTTCGACCCAATGGATTTGCTACACTGTGAGAAACCACTTTACCAATGAACTCTGACTTTCAAAATACTTCTATCAATAATTATTCATATTTACATAAAGTCATCATCATCCAAATCGTCTAAATCATCAAACTCATCCTTCTTGAATCCTCCAACATTAGGTCTGGCAGCTGGTTTGGCCTTCTTCTTTCCAGCTCCACCACTAGCAGTTCCTCCAGTCTTCTTCAACCTTGCTAATCTCTCCTGTCTTTCCTTATCCTTTATAACCACATTCAATGTACTAATCACCTTTCTTGTGTTTTCAACTGATAATGGCTGGGTTAAATCTCTAATCAAATCAATTGCCAAGCTTGATGCGTACAAAAGTGAACTGTCGTCATTCAAAGTGGTTAATGCAGTACCAACTGCTTTTCTCAACCTCTCGTATTCTTGCTTATTAGTTGGTTGAAACAATGGATGGTCCTCTAATGGGGTATCTTTGGTCAACACTGGCTTCCTCAGAGCAGCAGCAGCTAATTCCGCCCTTCTAGCTTTCTCCCTAGGATGCTCATTGATATCAAAGTCATCATCATCACCATCGTCATCTCCAGCAACACCAAGTCCTCCAAAAAGATCAGCAGCATTGTTCAAATCAGCACTCAACTCAGCTTTCTTCAAAAGCTCCTTCTTACTTCTCTCATCCAAATTATCAAACTCTTCCATTTGTTTTCTCTTTTGTTCTTTTTTCCTCTTGGCTTCATCTTCTTTAGCTTTCTGTTCAGCTTTAGCTTTAGCTTGTGCTTCTTTTTCGGCTTTCTTCTTTTTGGCCTCTTCTTCTGGATCAACGTCCCAGCTTTCTAAAAGTGGATCATCGTCCTCTTCGTCTTCCCAGGAAGCAGAAGCTTTGCTAGTTGTTGGAATATCGAAATCTTCGTCGTCCCAGGCCATCGTTGTATGTATGTGTGATGTGATGTGTGTGAATTGATGAGTTTTAATCCGTTTCGAAAAAGGGAAAAAAAAAATTTTTGTTTTGCAATGAAACGTTGTAATTTTGCGCGATAGGAGAATTGATTTGCTTTTGTTGTCCTCACTTAAACGTGAAAGTTGTTTGTCAAATTTAGTGGCCAAATGAGCAGATTGTTGAATTGTGGAGATTACAAGATTGGAAAGAGGGTCACTATGCCGAGCTAGACATGAAGTTGATTCAAAGCAGTGGAGAGACGAAAGTTGTTGTCAAATTTGGTGGCATTCCCATTGGCGAAGAGGAAAGAGTCAGGGACAACTTCGAAGATATGTATATTAGGTCTATCAAAATCACTTTTGGTTTTGGTGCCGTCTTGTAAAAGGCAATCCCAAATGTATATTTACTGCTTTTGTAGCTTGTGTATGTCCTCTAAGTCACCAAATAGATCAGATAGTAGCACTTTGTACTGCAAATCTCTCCTTCCAAGACCAACAAAGTATAGCTCACTCGATTCAGAGCGACTAGATTGTGGTTTGAAAGCATATTGTTTGGTAAAGAGGACCTTCATTCTAGCCTCTAGTAGTTTCAACTCGGATCCCTGCCACACCTTCATCACCATGTTGCCACCTACTCGAAGCTGGTTAAATGCAAGAATCAATCCGGCATTGCATAGTTCCATATTTCCCACATGGTCATAATGATCATGCCCAGTACAGTTGACCATCATATCGCTCATTATTAGATCAAGAGGCTGGATCAAACCATCTTCATCCGTGAAGAACTCTCTAATTTTGCTGTGGGTGGATATCTTTGTGACATCTCCTTGTATGTAATGGCATCCTTTATATGGAGTAGCTTGGTTAATGTCCACACCCAAGATTGTGAAGTCATTCTTGCCTAGTCTCTCCACAGCAACTTGGCTCCAGGCTCCTGGAGCAAACCCTAAGTCCACTATATTATGACAATGCTTGTTGAAGATGTGAAACTTGTCATCGATCTCCAATAGCTTAAAAGCGGCTCTCGATCTGTAAAACTCACCACGTTTCTTGTTGTTAAAAGGATCCCCTTTCACCTTCTGAAAATGCTTTTTTAACGACGACGACTTGTGTCTTGTGAAACTGAAGTGGGTAGGTTTCAAAAACATGGTAAACGTAGGTAACAGTTTCATATAATACTCATGTCTCTGGTTATCAACAATAGCGTCCTTGTATGCCTGTTCAAATTCCAAAGCTGGTCAAAGTTCCCACACCAGTTTTGCACTTTCGCTTATTGAAAAATGGCTCGGATCTGCTATCTAGATTGCATCTCTCCAATAAAATTATTTTCTTACGTAACGGGATGTTTTTTCCCAATTCGGTCGTGTAATGCGCCGCCCGCTCCCCTATAAATACTCTCCTAGAATTGCTTTCGTCATCAATAGCAAGTCTGAAATCAATCACTATTCTACACCCCATATCACCAGATACATCACATTAAAACATGTCTGACACAGCAGGAAAAGTATGTAAATATCTAGATCTTCCAATTTTGACTCAATTGGGTTTTGTAAAATCGTTTTTTGAGTCTCCAGTCATTACCTTGGTGGTTGTACTAACGGCAAAAAATTTTTCAGACAATTACTTGTAAAGCCGCAGTTGCTTGGGAAGCCAATAAGCCATTGAGTCTTGAAACTATTGAAGTTGCTCCTCCTAAGGCACATGAAGTCCGTATCAAGATTTACGACACTGGTGTTTGTCATACTGATGCTTACACCTTGAGTGGTGTTGATCCAGAGGGTGAATTCCCAGTCATTTTGGGTCACGAAGGTGCAGGTGTTGTTGAATCAGTTGGTGATGACGTCACCACTGTGAAGCCAGGTGATCATGTTATCGCTTTGTACACTCCGGAGTGTGGTGAATGTAAGATGTGCAAGAGTGGCAAAACCAACTTGTGTAGCAAGATCAGAAACACTCAGGGTAAGGGTGTTATGCCTGATGGAACCTCAAGATTCACATGTAATGGTAAGAAGCTTCTCCATTTCATGGGTGTTTCTACATTCTCACAGTACACTGTTGTTGCTGATATTTCAGTTGTTGCTATTAATCCTAAGGCTCCATTTGACACTTCATGTTTGTTAGGTTGCGGTGTTACCACAGGTTACGGTGCAGCAACAATTACCGCCAACGTCCAAAAAGGTGACAATGTTGCTATTTTCGGTGCTGGCTGTGTTGGTTTATCAGTTGTCCAAGGTTGTCATGAAAGACAAGCTGCCAAGATCATTGTTGTTGATATCAGCGACAAGAAGAAGGAATGGGCTACCAAATTCGGTGCTACTGATTTTGTCAACCCAACTCAGTTACCTGAAGGAACTTCTATTGTACAAAAATTGACGGAAATGACTGATGGAGGTTGTGATTACACCTTTGATTGCACTGGTAATGTAAATGTCATGAGAGACGCCTTGGAAGCATGTCACAAAGGTTGGGGTATTTCGGTCATTATTGGTGTTGCTGCAGCTGGTAAAGAAATCTCAACCAGACCTTTCCAATTGGTTACTGGTAGAGTCTGGAAGGGTGCCGCTTTTGGTGGTGTAAAAGGAAGATCTCAATTACCAGGTATTGTAGACGACTACTTGGAGGGTAAGTTGAAAGTTAAAGAGTTTATTACTGACAGATTTGACTTGGATCATATCAACGACGCATTTGATGCTATGCATAAGGGAGATTGTATCAGAGCTGTTATTAAGATGTGACTATCCTCTAAGCTTTAGGGAAAACTATGTATGTATTAAATCTCAACATCGCTAGCGTTTTCCAACTCATCAATTGATGCTATTTGCTCGTCTTCGTCGTCGTCCTCTTCTTCTTCTATATCACTCTCTTCGTTTGTATCAACCTCGCTCATATCAACGTCAACTTCTCCATTGAATTGAGCATCATCGAGATCCTCTATATACTCAACATCTTCCTCTTCTTCTTCTTCTTCTTCCAATGCAACTTCTTTGGTATAATCTTGTTTTAATGAAGATTGATCGTATAATAAGTTCAATCTTCCTTGCAACTCAAAAAGTCTGGGCAAAGTATCAGCTTTCTTTGCCAATACCGAATGCAAAGAATGCAACTTCAGGTTCAAGTTTGGTAAGCTGGCAATTACCGATCCATGAATAACCAAGATCCATTTGAGCCAGTAATTCAACTGAGTGAATCTGGCCGACTGGCGTTGAATTCTTTCACTCAATCTATCCAATAAAATCACCGACGTATACGGATTTAATCTGCTGATTGTATTTTGTATCGATTGAGAGTCACGAGTCTGTAAAACTGTTTCCAATAATGTATGATCATTATTTTGAAGAGCTTGTGACAAAATAATAGACAATGATATTCCATTTCTGTTTTCCTCCAACTTCTTTTTACGTTGTGGTTGTTGCTTATTCATTGCTAGTTTGTCAAACTTTTCCGCCAAGGTCTCTTCATCAGAGTCTTCTTCCAAATCTGCCAAGCTTGTCCCATCATTAACCACGGCATGACTCTCGTTATAAAGTTTGGATGCGGCAACGTCATGGCCGTATACAGATGAGGTCTGTGTTGGTTTCAAATCTGCTTTGCTTTTGAATATGGTCTTGTTTGTATCAAACACGTAATTTCCCGACTCGGTCCACTTTACTGAATCAAAAAAGGGGACGGTGCCACTTTCCATCCATGTGAATAACAACGAATCTTCTTGAACGCTGATTGCGTTGACAGGGAGGTTTAAATCTTGAGGATTCCTGCTCTCTGCTGCAGATCTCGACAATTTTATGGTGGAGTTTGATGAATGGGTGATTGCGCCAGCTTGTTTCCTCTTCTTCCTTGATGGAGTGGCGGCTGAAATACTTGCATCTGAAAGAGGTCCATTAAACACCTCCACGTTTCCATTCTCCACAATTGCTGCCAACACCGACTCCTTCAGATTTGATCCAATGGCCAAGCTAGTAACTGCGGCCTGTGCAACAAAAATAGCCTTTGTTGTAGTCTTTTTCAACTCGTACAAATTCATAAATCGATCTCCTTTAGCACTTGTTATAAACAAATCATCGCCAAGGGAAGTAATGTTACTTATAGGCTGGATATGTCCTGGGAAAGTTCTACTCACTTCTTTGGCTTTAATGTTGAGTAAGTAGATGGAATTGGAAGCTAAAAGTAAATGAGGTTCCGAATTGTATATGCAACTGGATATTCTATTGATAGATTCAACTGACTCTATAATCTCATTTATCTTGAATGAGCGCAATAATCGATACAGTATAACATCCCATTCATAAATACCTCCCTGAACGTCGCATGACCATGCAGTTTTCGTAACTTTTGAATAGTGAAAATCGGAAACTGCCACATTGGTCGAATTAGTCAACTCGGAAATGACTTCATTCGTATGTGGGGAGTATACCAAAATGTCTCCATTCTCCAAGCACAAGGCCAAGAGTTCAACCGAGTCCTGTGATGTTGATATCCATGTTAAATTGGAAACTTTGTTTGATTTATCAAGGTTGAATGAGGTGTTGAGTGATGCTTGTGAAGGGTTAACCGATTTGACTTGCACTTGATGTGTGTCCAACGATAGTATAACTGACGCTAGATGAGCGTTTTTGGAGTCAAATTTTGAATGCAATACTGGTCCCGACATGGTTGGTGGATGATTAATGGTCTGCGATGAGTTTTTAAATTGCAAAAAAAATTTCCGCTTTTTAATGAGATGTCGGGTAGCGACAAAATTAAAAAATAGAGCACATACATCAATATATAGCCTATACACGAGCCTTTTTCTCAACAGGTCCCTCATCATTAGAGCTTCCGTCAGCTTCGCAAGGGGTGTCCTCCGTATTTGCATTCGACAGGGAAATATTGATACCTCCTCTGGATTGCCTTCTTTTCATCTCACCAAGACTAACCAATGACGATGCGCTTGGAACTTCGCTAATTGGAGACCCACTGTCATTACTCTCCACTTCGTCATCAAATAAGTGGGCATTGTTAACTGGCTTTCGGGTTTCCGAAATCAACTTTTCATACTCTGATTGGTCCATTTTACCTTCCTTCACTAGCTTCTTCATAAGCTCATTCAGAGGCGCGAGATCATTTGGTTTAGCTTCAGTATCATCCTTCTTTGGAAATTCAAAGTTTTGAAGGGAATTTGCTTGGACATCTTGAAACAAAAATTCACTAACATTTAGATTCTTTGAGGGATCCAAACCTTTTTCTTGTAATATCTTTATACTATTCTCACCAACTGCATCTTGGGGAATGTCAGGAAGAACCTCTCCGCATTTAATCGCAGCTGAATCTTGTGAAGTGTACTCTTTTGAATGAGCAATCCTGCTGTGGTTTAAGAACCCTTGTGCTGATGAAAAATTGTACCGAAGACAATCAGGGCATGTAAGTCTCACCATTACCCCATCAGTTCTCCTGTATAAGCATCCCAAATTTGACGGCCGCAGCATCGATGTTGTGGCTGTTGGACGTAGGGAAGAAGTGGTAGATCTCGTTCTATATGAGTGTCCAGGGGGTGGATTGATTCCGTCAACATTAGAAGTGGATCCTGATGATGGCGTTGTTGGAATTTCCTTGAATCTTTCATAAGTTGCATTTAAAGACCTGCTTAGTAGGTCATAATACTTTGTCGTCAAGTTACTAGCAGCTGTTTCATTGTTTGGAATATCCAAAAACTTTCGTAGAAGCAACATTTGCGATTCCGTCTTGCTAAGTTCATCGTTTGCCATGTTCAACTCCTTGTGTTTTAGTCTGATTTCCAAATCGAGTTGATCATTAATTAGTTTCTTCAATTGCTCATGGGGTAGTGATTCCAATTTCTTCCGTATAGCTTCCTCGGGTGATTGCACTGGGGGAGCTTGTGCTCCCGATGGGGATTCTTGTGCTTCCATTTGGTGTGAATGTGAGGAGGAAAGTGAGTTTTAAAGAAACGAGTTTATATTTTTGAGCTACCAAATTTTTAACTTCTTACGTCTTCTGCACAGCTTTTCCAGTTCGGTAAGGTGAGTTGAGTAGACACCAATTTTTGGTTTTCTATGAGTGGTAAAGCAGTAAGAACTATCCCAAATGCTTTTCTACTTCAAGTTCCGCTACAGCAAAACTATGTCGTAACTTGAGTGATTTATGTTAAAGGTCATTATGTCGTTCTAGCGAGCCCCGCCCAGGAACACGCTTTTTTCGCAACAATAGAACCGAAGAGTACACGACTATTTTACAATACAATAAACCATATACAAGAACAATAGCAAAAACCTACATTTGCGCGTGATTCTTTCAAGATACCTCCTCTCAATTCTCTTTTCAATGACTTTAGATACTTTTATTCACATTTCTTCTTCCCTTTGACTACTTCGAAATATTCACACAAATCTACAATGAATACCTACGTACACGAAGACCCAGATGACCAATTAAGACAGTTGGTTAGGAACCAGAGCAAAGCCATCATGACAAGTATTAAATGGAATATTGGAAACACCATCTTCAATGTGATGACTCTTGTCATTGCAATTGTTGCCTTATCCAAAGCTGTAAACTAAGTGGGGTATCCCTTTTTTACATAAATATTAATTTCAATAAACGTTGTTTCTAGACTTTTGAGAATAAGTAGGTCTCCTCTTTACTTTGAACTCTTCTCAGAAAGTATCCCGCGCAACTTGTGTTTCTCAAAAGGGTTCTAATGTTATTGTACTTCCAAATATATTTCGATGTAATTTTACGATAAGATGAGATATGAAGTGCTTCATTAAACTTTTCTGAACTTCTTGGCATCGCTTACGCACCGAATGTAACAGTGGAAAGTAACCGTATCAGCAATATTCCTTCAATTTCGAATCGTCGTTTATGTCTCTTCAGTACGAGTTTTGACGATTAATTCTTCATTTCACCAAGTAGGAAAAGACTACATTGACAAGCAAGCTATTAGGAGTTCTACCCAACTTGGAACAGTTCAGTGTGGAATAATTGAATGATGCCGCTTGATGATAAAACCTGTTTCTATTGTTTTATTTTTATTAATTGTGCGCACGTGCTCATTTTCTTTAATGGTTATGAAACATTATATAATACTTCAATTCTTCGTGAAATTTTCACATTAACTTTTGATTTAGAATTATCTTCTTCTATCTTAACTAGATAACACCATCTTAGTGTCTTTTAGCACATTCAAATCACAGCAGGTTTATTTCCATACGACTTGAAACTTTCGAAGTCAAATTACGTCATTGGACGAGAAAACCATTTTTCAAATTGGCAGCCATCGTGGGGATATATTTTTCCGCTATTTTTAGAAAAAAAATCATCTTCCACCAAAAATAACTCCACACTAGCTGATTCACCAAGATGCAATTGACTTTTCTATTCTTTGCTACAGGGTTATCAGCTCTTGCTTTTCCCCAGGTTGTTCTTAGTAGCGAGTCACACACCCTACCAAAATTCAAGTCATCGACCAAATACTTTGACCAAAGTGATCCAAACGTTCCAGAGTCTGATGTCAACTACAATGAAAACTTTGGTTTGAAATCTAATTTCTCATGGAAGGATGTCTTGGACGAGCTTGATGATCACCACAAGTTGTTCTTTCTCATCAGACATGCCGAGGGAGTTCATCAATGCCCCACTCCATCTACTGATTGGACTTGTTACTGGCAAACTATTGACGGATACGGAGGCCAAGTATGGGCGGATGCATTATTGACGCCAGATGGAATCTCTCAATGTCAACAACTTTCGAAACAAATTGAGCAAACAAAAGATTTCCCTTACCCCGATAGCCACTATTCCAGTCCATTGAGAAGAACTTTACAGACTTGGGAACACGTTTGGAAAGACTTGGTGAAAGATGTTCCAACCGTCAAGGAGTTTGCCAGAGAAACCTATGGAATTCAAACAGAAAGTAAGAGGCACCTGAAATCATACATTAAAGACAACTGGAATTATGTTACTTTTGAACCTGGCTTTACCGAGGATGATGAGTTGTGGTCAAATACTACACGGGAAACTAGTGAACATAGGAAATACAGAGCGGCCTCTGTTTTGACAGATATTTTTGAAAATGAAGAGGCCAAAGTGGTGAGTCTTGTTTCCCACTCTGGTCTCATTGGGTCCATCTTGAAAGTTGTCAAACACAGAGAGTACACTGTAGAGAATGCAAAGTTGATACCAGTCTTGATACAAAAGAAGAAGCACAAGACTAAAACCTACAAGTTAGATGACCCTGATAGAACTTTTGAGGATATTTGTCCAGATAAGCCGTCTCAAATCACACAAGGACCAGAATTGACTTGTAGTGCTGCTCCTTTTGATGAAAAGAATTAGTTTTTAGATAATAGATAATAGAGTTTCGAAATTAGTAATCAATATTTTGCTGCAAATTGCTGCAAAATCTTTGAGAAAAGCTCTGATCACGCCTCTACTACTTTGCAAGTCATAAAGATTGAAGGATACCGCAACACTCCCTGGCTTCTCCTTACATGATCATTTAACATTGGAGATGCGCCAACACCTGCATGACAGCCACATATTAGAGAGTGACTAGCGATGACAAACTAACGATTACTAACGATGTTCAATTGTATCATCAAAGGGCCACCCCCCACGAGATTAGTAATGCTACTAGTCACTATTTCTGATTCCAATCACTTATCGTGTCATATGACAGCACGGCGCCGATTAGTAATCGGTATCACTAATGGTAGCTTCTAGAACTAAATTTTCGCAATTGTGCGTGCACGAGGACAATATATCGAGCAAAAGAAAAGATTTTGTTCGAAAGCTATAAAAAAAAGGCAAATCTGCACTGTTTCTTCTTCTCAATCAATTCCACAACTCATCAATTCACATCATGGTTAAAGTTGTTAAATCTGCTGCTGAGTTCCAACAAGCTTTGAAATTCGTCGGTCTTACCGTTGTTGACTTTTACGCCACTTGGTGTGGTCCATGTAAAATGATTGCTCCATTATTGGACAAATTCAGCACTGAATATTCCAATGTCAACTTTGTTAAAGTCGACGTTGATGAATTGGGAGATGTTGCTCAACAATACGAAGTTAGCTCAATGCCAACTTTGATTTTCTTCAAGAATGGTGAAATTGTACAAAAAGTTATTGGTGCTAACCCAGCTGCTATTAAGCAAGCAATTGCTTCCAACGCTTAGATAAGAATTGTATAACGTTTAATGAATAAGCTTTGCTTTTAGAAATGTGTAGTGAATATAAAGTGTCAATTCTATAAACCTCTATTTTTATGTCTCAGTTAGGAACCCATAGGTGAGATAAAATTCGGGTTTCGTATCGACTGGATCGTAACTAATTGTCACCTCAAATGGCTCCTCTTTGATTGCATCTCTCTTTAGTTTCAACACGATATCGAAATTCTCTCTATCAACGTCAAAGTAGGCATTGTTTTCACGATTGTGATTTGCAAAATCCAAAATGGGGACTAGTGTAACATTTGTTTGAAACTCAGAATCGGGATTACCGCCTTCAGCTTCTTTTGGAATCTCCAACGATCTTGATCTAACAGCTTGGAATAATTGGAAAAACTTGTCAAATGGAATGTCATCAGCGATGTAAGCGTCAGGGATTGCTTCTTTTGCTTCTGTGATGAATTCTTCATATTCAGCCAGCACTATCTCACGTAATTCACCAAAACTGGCTGCATATGGATTATCATTGTGAATATCAAAAGAAAACACTTTTGTCAGGAACAAGATGTCCAAATAAGTATCCCAATTCCTCAATGGGGACGTCTCATAATAGCTTGACGTTTTGTCTCCCTTTTGTCTCAAAAACTCAAATGCCAACAAGTATGCTAACAATATAATAGTTTCTGTGCCAGGGTTAAGAATTTCAAGAAACTTAATAATCACCTCCGACTCTTTTAGTCTAGCATCCAGTTCTTTATCTCTCAGTTTCAATCGAGTTAAAAGATTCAACAAAGTATCCATATTGAGGGATGATGTAGATGGAACACGAAGGATAGTTGAATCCTCCTCCTCTTTCTCGGCTGTGTTGCTACTCCCAGCGGTATAATATAACCCAACGCCAAAACTCTCACCAATTGAGACATCCCCTTCTATCTTTCTACCAGCAATCCATTTTTTAAATTCCTCGTTGTTGTCGACTCCTGGGATTTTCAAATCTTTGGAAATTTCAATTGTCATGGCTTTTATAAAGAAAGCAAATGAATTCCTATCGCGGAAAATTCTATGTAACCTCCTTGCAAAATATCTCACTCTCTGTTTTGTGTAATTTTTCATTTTTTTTCTGGATTTATACCTGAATATGGCAGGATGAGGTAATAGTTTATTGGAGAGATACAATCTAGATAGCAGATCCGAGCCATGTTTTTGAAACCCACCCACCTCATTTTCACAAGATGCAAGTCATCGTCATTAAAAAAGCATTTTCAGAAGGTGAAAGGGGACCCTTTTAACAACAAGAAACGTGGTGAGTTTTACAGATCGAGAGCCGCTTTTAAGCTATTGGAGCTCGATGACAAGTTTCACATTTTCAACAAGAATTGTCGTAATATAGTGGACTTAGGGTTTGCTCCAGGAGCCTGGAGCCAAGTTGCTGTGGAGAGACTAGGCAAGAATGACTTCACAATCTTGGGTGTGGACATTAACCAAGCTACTCCATATAAAGGATGCCATTACATACAAGGAGACGTGACAAAGATATCCACCCACAGCAAGATTAGAGAGTTCTTCACGGATGAAGATGGTTTGATCCAGCCTCTTGATCTAATAATGAGCGATATGATGGTCAACTGTACTGGACATGACCATTATGACCATGTGGGAAATATGGAACTATGCAATGCCGGATTGATTCTTGCATTTAACCAGCTTCGAGTAGGTGGCAACATGGTGATGAAGGTGTGGCAGGGATCCGAGTTGAAACTACTAGAGGCTAGAATGAAGGTCCTCTTTACCAAACAATATGCTTTCAAACCACAATCTAGTCGCTCTGAATCGAGTGAGCTATACTTTGTTGGTCTTGGAAGGAGAGATTTGCAATACAAAGTGCTACTATCTGATCTATTTGGTGACTTAGAGGACATACACAAGCTACAAAAGCAGTAAATATACATTTGGGATTGCCTTTTACAAGACGGCACCAAAACCAAAAGTGATTTTGATAGACCTAATATACATATCTTCGAAGTTGTCCCTGACTCTTTCCTCTTCGCCAATTGGAATGCCACTAAATTTGACAACAACTTTCGTCTCTCCACTGCTTTGGATCAACTTCATGTCTAGCTCGGCATAGTGACCCTCTTTCCAATCTTGTAATCTCCACAATTCAACAATCTGCTCATTTGGCACGAGTTTTAATATTTTACCCAGAACGGCACCACCAAAGAATTTATACGATGAGCCTTCTTTCGGTGGGAACAGATCAATTTCGGGAGGAGAGCGGGTCCAGGCGGCAATTCGTGATGCGTCAAGCAAAGTAATGTAAATCTGCTCCGCTGAGGTGTTGAATGTGGGCTCGAGGTGCAAAGTAGTGGTGTTGTACTTTGGAACTGAAGATTGTGGCTTTGTGGGGATAGCTTTGGCAACTGATGTGTTCTTTGCCGATTCAACTTGTTTGTCTGGTTTCGATTCAGCCTTGTGAGGTTGAACCAAGTTGGCTTTGGTATATGTAGAAGTCACCTTATCCGCTTCTAATTGGATGTCCTTACTATTCATCTCAATTAAGTCAGGACCAAATCGCATCAATTTCTTTTTCAATTCTGGAATCAACTTACCCTTTATCAACTCTGTGATGTTTGAATTTTGACTTGTTTCGTTGTAGATGCTGATATCAAAGACTAAACCATCAGCCGAGCTGTCGTACGCCAATTCTGGTATTGTTATGGATCCACTTATATTGTCATCATTTTCGTTAGATCCTTCAAAAGTCAAGACGATTCGAACATCAAACAATGAGATCACCTTCCCCTTTCTTTGGGAGACGTCAACATCGCCTTCCACAGAAGATACATTGGCAATTTTAACTTTGCTGCTGCCTTCCTCAGCTTTTAAGTTTGTCAATTTTTCATCAAAGTACTCCTTGGACCATGCCAAACAGTTTTTGTCAACCCAATGCCAGTTATTTGGATTGTTAACAACCATACTCGTATCTGTGGTGGTGGTTGCAAAGGACAGTTGGATATGCTAGACAGAAATTTTTAGAATATATTGTGCTATGAGGGAACAATTTTTTTGGACCAAAAGGTGTGGAAAATTCTAGAACGCGATCACAGAGATTACTCCATTATACACTCCACAAGTATCTTCGTTTCTAAATCTTATAGACTCTACACAGTAGCATCAACCTCCATATTATCAAAAGAAACCACAGTTTCCTCAACATCGCAAATGTCGCGTACTTTTTGTCCCAATACGGCAGTAGTACCTCTGGGGAACTTATAATCTTTACATTTCTTTATCCTAACATTTGGCGTAAGATAGTTTCTCAACAATTGAGCATCTTTACCAACTTCCATCACACATACATCAACGTTGGAGCCGGAACCCAAATCGTTCCAAATACCAGCTTCAATAGCCTTTGCACACAAGTCTACAGCCTCTTGTTTAGTCATATCGTCTTTGAAATTTGTTTCCAAAACCGCCATAGCAGCTAACGACCCAGATCCTAAACTTTGGTACTTACCCACATCAGTTGACCCATGTGCTTGTACTGAAAGAAGATGTGCTCCTGTAGGATCGACTCCAGCGACAATCAAGTATGCACCCAAGTGGCCCTGGTATTTGAACAAGTGTTGTTTCAACATGGTAACCGCCGTTATCACACGTGGTTGCCTATTCTGTGACAAGGCGTGTAGTTCCAAGTTGGAAGCAATCAATTGCGTAACCATCTCAGTATCAGCTGCTGTACCAGCACCCGCACACCATATTTTAGGTGCAAGTCTATGTAATTTCTCACAATTTTTGTCGGCAACTATAGGTCCAGCAGTGGCTCTTGTATCAGCGGCAATAACAACACCATTTTTGAATTGACATCCAACAATAGTTGTACCTGTGGACGTAGCTTTTGGCTGTGCAAAACCTTTGGTTGTTAAGAATTGGTTTCTTTGGTAGTTTTCAAAATTCAATCCTGGCATGATGATGTTGTAGATTTGAGTAAAGGATGGAGATAACTTTTTGCCTTCAGGTGTGGAAGGAAAAAAAAAAAAAAAGAAAAAGATGCAACAAGAAACAGACACGACTAATTTTTTCGTTTGTTGATGAAATTTTCCTGTTTACCAAAACCATCAAGCAGTCTGAGTTCCAAGGATCCCCTCAGAGAAGCAACTACATCCAAAGTACAAGTTCATGCTCAATATATGTCTACTAAATACAAATTCCTAACTCCTGCTACTGTCAGGATACTATTAGTTCCCATAAATCACTGCTCTTTACGAGATTACAATAGATACATCAACTTAATTAGATCAAGTATAAAAGACTTGAGATTGCTTGACTTAAAGGCCAATGCCAATTTGCATTTTTTCAATCCAGCCACTTTCCCAGAAGGACGGATAATACCCGATTTTACAACCATTGACGACGATCTGATCTATTTACACGAATTTGAACCCTTTAGAAAAACATTTATAGTGTTGGGAATAGGCAGATATGACAAGGACAGCGACCATTTGACCCAATTGAAGAAAATATACTCGGGAGCTATTGTTCACAGCACCATCCAATTCGATACACCAGAATCTGAACTTTCAAAATCAACTACAAACTCCTACTACCACAATGGAACTGCCTCACATTTCTCTGCATTGGAGGGTATTTTCTCGGAAATATTTGATTCATTTTTAATTGCATTGGACGAATACGCATCAGCATATAGCAATATTTCACTACGATCACCGGTATCGATAACAGATAGTCATGTGTTAACGAAAACCATAAACCAAGCTCAAAAGAGACTCAGTGCCGGATCAACCTCATTCAAAGCTTCATTCAATGGGTTGCCCACAGATACACCAAACACACCAAAGACATCCACAGACAAGTCTAAATCGCATTCAAAGTATAGTGGGAGATACCATAAATTAATGGGAAATTTATTTCTATTGACGGGTAAGTACAATGATGCATTGCATAGCTTCACCGAGAGTATCACTGCATTGCGAAGATTTGATGACTTCCTCTGGTTGGGAAGCGCATTGGAAGGGTTGGCATTGAGTATACTTCTACTATCTTTCGTCCAAGCTAATTTTCAATTGAACTCCATGCTTGGGTCATGGCTACTGATTTCAAAATCTTCTGTATCTATAGATCATTCTGCATCAAAGCGTTCGTCAGTGGAATCGAATGGATCAAAGGCAAACGTTTTATCACCAAGAACATCGTTGAGTGCAACAAATGCATTTTCCATACCACTCACTTCTACTGTCGATTTGAATACCTTGTCAGTACCTGAAACGTTAAAGGTTTTGCTAGCTAAAGCCATCTACTTTTACGGACAAAGTACGGATGATCCTGAAAATATGGTGCCAGATGTAGTCTACATCGAGTGTATATTGAGGAAATTGAGTCTCATGATTGGATATCACTTGAGTGCTCCATTGGAAGAAATCGTTCAAGGAAGGGTGACATCAGATATCGTTGATAATACCTATTTTCTGACTCAAGACATTCTTGCAGACGTTGACCGGATTTTCCTGCTCCAATTGATTGATTTGAATATAATCGATCAGTGTCATATATACTCATACATTGCTCATGTGTATCACAAGTTAAAGTTTTTCCGAAAGGAGGCATTTATATTACGGTTTCATTTAATTGCATTGGTGTCTCAGTTTAAACCGTCACAAGATTTGAAATCAATTAAAGAGCTTTTGGATGATATATTTGACTTGTATGGGATCAAAGGTGAGCCTGATATTAGCTTTATGCAGAGCCTGCCACCAAAAAATGTTCAGTTATCTTTACAGCTCCAGGTTTTAAAATTGGCTCTCAATTCGGCAGAACATATCAACAATAAGGAGCTAACTCTTAATATTTGTTGTCTTCTGCTTGCTCGTTATTCACATTGTATCCCCGCTGATGGACAGATAAGGTTATGGAATATGATTGAAAAGATTACGAGTCAATCACTGTTGACAGTGCCCCATCTTGACCCATTTATGGTGCGCAAAGTGAAGTTCGTCTCAACTAGACAAAAGGATGACTTGGCACCATTTGTTGATGTTGATGTTGACTCTTCACAGCAATCGTTTTTTGACCCATACCATATGAAGAACGACACAATAAATATGGACCGTATCTTGATTAAAGATGAAGTTCATCAGCTCAAGATCACAATGCACAATCCATTTGCATTTGAGATTGAAATTAGCGATTTGGAGGTAGTTAGTGAAGCCACAAAAGTGGAAACATTGAAACCCATGACGCAGCAAGTATTGCCTCTGGCTCAAAGCTCACCTGCTTTAAACAAATTGAGATCCAATCCCAAACGCAATGCCACAACTTCAAATATTGCTCAGATAACAGCTGCAAGAACCAGCATAGGTAGCATTCCCCCTATGTCCAACGCCACCATACTTGTTTCCTTTAAAGCTTTGAGTGTTGGCGAAATGAAAATCACCGGATTGATGGTTACCATTAGCGGATGTGAAAAACAATATTTCCCGATCGCAGATAAGTTTTCCTCAGTCGAGGGATTCAAAACACCAATAGTTGCAGATGAAGTTGTCCACACAAAGTCTTCTGTATTTGATACACTTTACAAGTATTTGAGAGGAGAATTGATAGACCTGAGAGTGCTGTACCGCAGCTTACCCTTGACTGTGATACGACCCCAACCGGTATTGAAAGTTGTTGATCTAACAATTCCAAATAGATGCATTATGCTTTTAGAAGGGGAGGAAGTTCGATTTAAAGTTACATTGATGAATGATTCTAATGAGGTGATAAATTATCTATCTTTTTCATTTTGGGATTCAGCTATTGATTACTTGGATCGTAAATTGAGTCAACCGCGGTTGAATGCTTTTGAAGTTTATGAATTGGAATGGAGCTTACTTAAGTTTAAGTCATTTCGTATCTTGAATAAGGACGTTATTGGCGAACACATCAAACCGGGGGAGCAAGTCACAATTGAGTATTTACTCACCAGTAGAAAGTTTATGAGGCAGCTGAAGATTGTATTGGATTATGCCAATCGTTCAAATGACCAATCCTTTATCAAGCATTTGGATGTGCCAATTGCCGTTTCAGTGGTTCCGAGCTTGGAAATTGTCGGGTGTGATATAATCTCGTCGTTATCAGAAGCTGCATTGAAGAATGCTGACTTACCAAGTACTCTATCATCAGTATCCAGTTATTTAAAAACTGTTGATGACGTTGCACAATACTGTTTGTTGGTTTTGGATTTAAGAAATTGCTGGACCAGTGCATTACATTGCGATCTACAGTATGACGATTTCAAATTACTGGATCTTATTGAATCGAATAAAACAGCAAGATACTTCATACCTTTACGTAAAGTACGGAAGGTCCCAAAAGATTCTATCCCTTCATTGCGGAAAAAGCAATTCATTAAGGATTATGATCTCACTGCAGAGGATGAAGCTCAAATGATAAAACTGTTTTGGCTCAAGCAGATTGTGCTGGCTAAATTGACTGGGAGGTGGTGGACAGATGGCAGACACGGTCTCTTGGATGTACGAAGCTTGAGACTAACTCCAAAAATGGCGAATAACCTCGTTGTTAGTCAATTGGAAGTGGAGACAGAAATTGCTTCAGAAGGAGGCGAATTTAAGCCTGGCCAGTTGTATGATCTTCAAGTTGATCAGTTTTACACATTGAGGACTAGAATAACTAATCACACCGATCATGAAGTAAGCGGGTTTGTACGGCAATTACCCTTACCAGCTTCGACATCTCCTTCAACCAACTTGTCTAAGCTGTTGTCAATTGATAAGAAAATTCTCATCAATGGAGTACTACAGCGGAAGCTTCCCACGATCAAACCACTGGACACCTCATACATTGATACAAGTTTTGTCATTATCGAAAAGGGCGAGTATGAATGGGGTACAGTAGTTGATCTCTTGACAGAGCATTGCGTCGACACGAAACCTTTACATATCACAGCAAACTAAAGCATTACTATATATTTATTTATTAGATCTTTATACACGACTCATTTCTTTATACTTTCAATCTTGAATGGCAATGGTTGAGCACCTTCACTTTCCAATTTGGCAATATACCTCTGTCTAAGTAGATCATTGTATCTCTTTTCCTGGAAGTACTTTACCCAACTACTGACGCAATCCCTTTCAAATTCCTTTTTGATATCACCACATTTTTCATTGACTTTGGGTAACTCTTTCGGATCTAATGAGTTGTCTATGTAATTTTCACCAAGACATTGGAAAAAACGATCACGTTTCTCCCAGCATTTGAGACGGGAAGATTTATCTGGTGGTGTCAGGACCTCCTCTCCTTTGGAAAATAATGGCATTTTTGAATGATGAGCTGTGGAGTAGGTACACTTTTGTCAGGAGGAAATTAGGGCCCTTATTTATTTTGTCAGTTTTATTTTTCCATTTGGAAAAAACTAATCAGTTTGCGACACTCAGTTGCGAAATTTCCCCTAATTTCTATTCAATTCTATCAAACTCTATACAAATTCTAGAGCAATAACTACACAATTCTACACCGTCTTGAAAACCTTTTTGATCTTTTTCAAATCGTACCCCTCATTGAGGCACAATTGTAATAAAATTCTAGCCTTTGGTGGGTTCAAGTACCCACCAGCAACTGCATTGTCAAATACTTTACCATTGAACTTGGGTAATCCTCCAATAGGGACCATTCCATCCATTGATCTCTTGCTGTATATGATTGGGAACCCAGGCTCAACCAAGTTGTATAAAAATTCATTCGTTTCTGCTGATAATGAACCAGCCCCCATGGTGGCAATAACTAAACCTTTGGCATTGAGACCCTTCACTGCCAATTCTAAAAGTTTATTGTTTAACCCCCGATGGGCATATACTATTGGAACCTCAGGGAGATTAAACTGCTCCTCCAAGTGAAAATAAGTCATACCTAAAGGTTTAGCTGCAGGGAAGTAATACTTTACATCATCATTAACAAAGTTACCAATATATCCTTGCCCGACAGTTTTAAATGTGTCTAATGAGTTCGCATTTGACTTGGTGATATAATATCCCGCTCCAATACGGTCATTCAACGCAATAAGCACACCACGTCCGTGGCTTAGCGGGTATGATGCAATAACAATGGCTTGATACAAGTTCATAGGACCATCTGATGAAATTGCCGTACTTGGCCTCATACTCCCACAAAATACAATGGGCTTATCTGTGTTTATAGTTGATTGTATGAAAAAAGCAGTCTCCTCCATTGTATCAGTCCCATGGGTTATGACAATCCCATCGTACTTGTTCAAATCTTTCTTGATCTGTTTGTATAGTTGCACCACCTCAGACAAGCCCATTTCCTTTGAATCAATGTTCATAACTTGCTCATACTCCAATATGCAAGTTGTTGATAAATCAGGTATATGACTAAGCAACTCCTCGATGGTTAAATCGACAGCATAACCAGCAGTCACATTGGATGATTGTGCCTTTGAAGCAATAGTTCCACCAGTTCCTAAAATCTTGATTACCGGCAATGGCTTGTCTTCATCGGCTGTAGATGCAGAGATGACCGAGTTGGATCGGTATCTCAATTTAAAAGCATGATGATCGTGCTTCGTAAAGTCGGTTATTTCAACCTGTTGGCATGAACAGGAGTCTTCCTCATTGATATTGGACAAGGGGACAAAGTTGGTAATGGAGTTCTCTGGCATTACTGATGCCGTATTATTAGTGGATCAAAGGAAAACAGAAAAAAAAAAAAAAAAAAAAAAAAATTGACGAAGGCTCGGAGTTCACATCATCACATGATAGATCTGCATCAATCGTGGCAGCAAGACACAGATGATTGAGAATAGAAACATTTGTCGAGTTAAGCTGACAAGGAATGTTATACGACAGTTGAGCTACACGGTACCGTCACGTATGATGTGAATGTGTGATGAGTCCAAACAGAATCAAAGTTTTGGAGTCCCCATGAGCGTTAGGACTCAAGTGGGGAAGACTGGATGAAGTTTATGCTATATGAGTAGTTCAAATTGGCTCAATACTGGTTTTTGGTGCCTCATAGTGGATGGTAAGACGGAGAAGGGGTCACGATGCTACCAACTAAGTTTCGAACCAATGGGAAAGGGCTTGGTATCCACTTGCATGATCCTCGAACGAAGCGGGAGTTTTGATTGACTACTAAGTGGCTAACTTTTCGTTTCTTTCGTTCTTTAGGAGAGAAACCACCTATGGAAGTAGCACTGATTACAACAACAGCAAAATTGTATGTTAAAGAAGATTACAATACTTACTTGAGATCAGTCACAAACACTGGAACTGAACCTCAGTCAGTGACGTATGATTGCATTTTTGCACTGCAGCATAACAAAAAGAGCAAAACCAGGAAGGAAGAAGGAAGGAGTTGAGATTTGTGTGCTCATTCTTGTTTCTTTTTTTTTTATTTTTTTTTTTTGCAACACAATTGAACAACTTACAACCTTCTTTGAATCAGCAACAACATAACTATCACCACTGAAAGCACAGTTACACATGGCAGCATCAAAAGATCCCAACGTTATTGGATCCCACTATGAAGTTGATGGAGAAGTTTACACCAGGATTCCAAGAGTAAGACGTACGAATCGAGTTATTCATGAAGATCATGCAAAACGATTAGAAAGGAAAGCAAATGAAAAGATGAATCAAGTTGAACAGAATTTTACTGAGTTGTCGATTGGTGAAAGTTATGGGTCCCCCGCAGGAAGAGCAGCAGGTGGAAGTTTGACGAATTTTTATCCATCCTGGGACAAGAATGGACAAAGTAGTAGCAATTGCACCATTAATGGAAGAAGCATCAATGATTTTGAAATTGCACGATTTGGTCATATGACCAGTAATAAAGAGGGGTGTCGTGTCAACTTCCAGGACTCTTCATCTTTTTATGATCAGCTGTCAATTAGAGATTCGTTTAGTGATAACGGAGGTAGGCAAGTGATGATGCAAGGAGCAGGAGGAATGGCACTTAATGGACCATCAATTGGCGTCTCAGCAACGTACCTCCAACAAATGATTCAACAAATTTGCCAAGCTTTAGACTTGACATTTACTGAACTGAATATAACGAAAATTATCGACCGCATCAATGAATTGAAAACAAGTCAATCAGTATCGTTTCAAACTCAAACATGGATGAATGAACGTAACAACTTGCACAAGAAAATTACCATTTTAGAAGAATCAGTCATCGAGAAGAAGGATGTTATTAAAGCACTCAATTTAGACATACAAGATTTGAAACAAGTTGAATCGCATCAATTGAACAAGATTGAGCTATTGGAGGCTCAATTGAAGGAATCTTCATTGAATGCGTCAAAGACTATGCGCGATTTATTGGATTGTAAAGCTGAATTTGATTCATTTGAAAATGATCTGAATACGAGATTCAATCAACAAGAGGAAAAGGTTAAGGAATTGGAAAGTAAGATTAATTCATTAACATCTGAAAGGGCACAATTGACTCAAGATTTAGAAAATTGTAAATCCACCAATGTGGACTTGAATCAAGAAAAGGATGCAATTACCGCCAAGCTCAACTCAAGCACCCAGACACATTCAGAAGAAAAAGCCCAATGGGAGAAGAAATTGCGTCATTTTAAGAAACAAATGAATGAAAAGGACACCAAGATGGAATCACTCGCTAATCAAGTTGTCACAATAAAGATGAAGTGTAATCGGAAATTAACTGCAATGGAGAATGAACATAATTTGGAACTTGATACCTATGCAGTTGAAATTGAGATTTTACGAAACATTATTAACAAGTACTTTGAAAGTGGCAACCGCAACGTTAGTGGTAGCACCGTTTCTAGATCTCCATTGCCAGTTATATCACCACCTAGTGCCGTGTTGCCAAAATCAATCTCGGCTGCACCAACTAGATCAAAATCATTATGTATCCCTAAACACACCACCACCGCCAACACCGCCAAAAGCAGCAGCAGCAACTTCCAACCGCTCTCAAGTTCAGCCGCCATCAAACCACTCCCAACAACATCCTCAACACTCTACTTGCACCAACTCTACGAAGACAGGTACATGCACGCCCTCAAGCAATGCAAAGACCTCGCTGACTCCAACACCATTTACAACTCGACCTTGACTAATTTACTCAATATCCATGCCCATTATTATACCAAGGTGTTTGCTAATCATGAGCGATTGGGCTATTTCAAGTTGTTGATTAAGGAGTTTTTGATCCTGGGTAAGATATTAAAGAGTGGAACTGGAAGCAATGGAAGTGGAAGTGGAAGCAATGGAACTGGAAACAGTGGCTCCGGTTCTGGCACTGGTGATTGGAATTTGATTAAAAAGTTGATTGAAATTGACGCAGGATTGATGAGTGATGTATGTAAACTATTAAAATAGCCGATTCTTTTACATAGTAAAACTTAAAAATGCAACTAAAAAATATTAAAAACGACTATACATGTCAATAAAAATCTAATTTTCAAATATAAAAAAAAAGCAAGGTCATACTCTCTGCTACGCTTACTTATCACCATAGGCCTTCTTTACCTCCTTTTCATAAGTCTTTAAAATCTTCTTTCTTTGCAACTTTTGAGCCGAAGATACAAACCCATTCTCTGGAGTCCATTCATCATGAACCAACACAATACTTTGCAACAACTCAATACCAGTCAAACCTTGAGACCTACCAGTGGCATTCAAACTGCCAACAAACTTAGAAACCAAAGCTGGATCATCATAAGCGGTATTTGAATCAAACCCTAATTGGTCCAAGAAATTCTCTTGTGGTACAACAATGGCAATTGGTTTAACTTTAGTTTGATCGGCATATGCACACAAATTCAAAATCAATGGGTTTGATCTGTATACCGATTCCAATTTTTCCAAGGCAATGTATTCACCATTCAAGGTCTTGACGAGATTCTTTTTACGGTCAATAATCGTTAATCCTCCATCTTGTTGCCATTCTCCAATATCTCCAGTCTTGAACCATCCATCTTCAGTAAATGCGTCTTTGGTCTCCTTTTCATTCTTGTAATACTCTTTAACTACTGAACCTCCCTTGATGAGAATTTCACCTTGGTTATTTTTGGCATAGTATCCAGCATCAGCAACATCAATCAATTTAACAGTGACTGATCCAACCAATGATCCCAAAGTACCCAATGCAAAACGTTTTGGTTCAACCAAGTTACACATGGCACAAGTTTCAGTCAATCCGTAACCCAACAACATAGGAGCAATCAATGTGGAAACAAATGTTTGCGCATCACTGGAAATTGCTGATCCACCATTCATAGTGTACCTAACACAACCACCAGTGGCTTCACGAACCTTTTTGAAAATGACATTGAAAATTGAGGCTCCTGGTGCATGCAATTTATTCATGGTAACTTTATAATTGTAAGCAGCCCAAAATAATCGTTGAGCAATATATGGGGATTTATTCAATTTAGCCAAAACCCCCTTACGAACCGATTCCCAAACGGCAGCAACACCAACCATGACAGTAGGCTTAAATTCAATCAAATCAGGTTGACAGTTTTTAACTGAAGCTTCAGTTAAAGTCTTGACATTGGCATATCCAATGGGGACACCACACCATATAGTCCAGAATTCAGCAATCATTTCAAAAATGTGAGCCAAGGGTAAAAATGCCACAACTGAATCACCAGGACCAATCACATCTCTACCTGCATTAGTAGAAATACCAGCAACTGCAGCCAAGATATTAGCATGGCTAATGGAAACACCTTTTGGAGGACCAGTTGAACCTGAAGTGTACATAATACAAGCCAAATCTTGAGCTTTTGGTAAATGGAAATCGTGTTTACTAGAAGCCTTTTCTCCCAATGCAATAATTTCTGAATAACTGATAAATTTCAAATTTGGATTCACCTTCAACAATGCTTCTTGAGCATCCTTTGCTTCTTTGTAAAGTTCACCGTTTTTTCTAGTATCTTTTGGGTCAATATCATCTGAATGGATAATATATTTAACATTCTTGGCTTCCTTCAATGGGTTAATCAAGGTTTTCAAAAGTGCGTTATCAGTGAATATAGCATCAGCTTCAGTTTGAACCAAGGAATGAATCAAGCCCAGTTCACCCAATGTATCATAAGCAGTCGCAATTGGTAAATTTTGAAAAGTTGTAGCTAAAAATGTTTGCAACCATTTTCTTGAAGTTGAAGCATAAATCATCACTTTAGATTCTTGATTTGGTTTTAAACCCAATTCAAGCAAACCTTTCGAGTAATTTTTAATCAATTTTAATAAGTCTGGGTACTTGATATAATTGTATGAACTCAATTCATAATAAGTCCAATCTTTTTTAACCTTTTTAACTTCACCATCAATGTTTTTAGTAATCTCCTTGGTTTCAACATAAACTTCTTTCAAATCTCTCCAACCCATGGCATTCCCATTACCATTTCTTGCAAAACATTCTTCAATAAATTCAGGAATAGTGGTTCCTTTACAATCAGCTGGACGATCGAGAGCTGCATCTTTTTGAGCAGCTCTTCTTCTTGGGGCAGTTTCACCTGGTTTAGCTTCGCCCACAGCAACAGTTAATAAAGCCATTGTTTAAAAAAAAAAAAATTGATGTTGTAAAATGTAATAATCTCTTCTGTTTGAAAAGGAAAAAAGATCTAGGTTGTTGTTGTTGTTGTTGTTGTTGTTGTTGTTGTTGTTGTGATTGCTCTAAAAATTGAGAAATTTTGAGCAAAAATTTAAAATTGAGGAAAAGATGTAAGAAGTGTGTTGTTTTTTTTTTTTCTATTTGTGTGATTTCTCCTATTTTGCTGTCAAAGACAAATTAAAACAACAGATTGGTAGGGATAGTAGTAGTAGTAGTCTCTTAAATAAAACTGGTGTGTGGTGTGTTTATTTGTGGCAAAATACGTCAAAAGGTTACTTTAACGTGGGATTCTGTCTGTAACAAGTTATGTTGCGTAATAGCTTTGTTGTTATTTATAAGTTTGTTGTTGTACTTGAAGTAAAGTAAAGGAAAGAGAGAATGTAAAAAGTGTATTTTTTGGGGATGTTATATATATATATATATACCTAATAATTGTGTATGCGTGTGACACACACTCTAATCAGAAATTATAAAGTGGAGAAGGGAGAAAGACGATGACAAAAATAAAAAATAAAATAATATATATATATATATATATATATATAAAACACCACAAAATAAATAATACAAATGGAAAAGCATATGAAAGTATGCGTATGAGTGAAAGTGATTGAACCTTAAGTCGAGGCAGATCTTGAACCTTTAATTTCATACGTAGGAGTTGGGTGCAAGGGTGGAGGTGGAGTATATATGTATATGTAACTTTAAATTCTTTTCCGTATTCCGTTTATGGGAAAAAGTAATGAAAGGTTTTAACACAGTATACATTATGTACTATAGGATTTAATGCATATACACATAACATAAAGGAATTGTTAAATTGGTAGGTAGGCAGGCAGTTTCTTTTGGTGGGTCATGGTGGCGTAAAATTGATGACCTCTACTCCCATCACTGGTAAATAAATACAGTTAAAACTTACTACTTATAACATAATTGTCTGTCTGTTTGACGTCTATTTGATGTCTGTCTGTTGTGTCTGTTAATGTTCTTGACTGATATGAATATTTAATTTTTATTTTTATTTTTTTTTTTTTTTTTTATCTCCGTTATATATATATATAAAAACAACCAATAGCCACAAATGTTAGTGTTTTGTGTAATGTATAATTTTTGTTGAGTTAAACAACTTACACAAAGATGACATCATATACAAAATGTATTATGGTATTTGCCACCAAAAAAGACAGTAATCGATAGACTCTACTCTCTATGAGTAGAGAGTTATAGTAGATGGTGGATATATGCACACTCACAACTCTCATTTTAACTAATCAGAGGCTTTTCACTTTGCCTGCTTATAGGTGTGTGTGTAGGTTAACAATTTTGCTGTTTTCCAAGACAAAATTACCAAAATATATCGAACCTTGGTCATTCAAAAATAAAAAAACAAATCAGCTCCTTTACTTTAAAGACTACAGATAACACTCTAGTTATTGAGAGTGAAAACATAAGAGGTAAGAGGTAGGAGGCTGTGGCGGTTGAATCATCAAAATTTCTTTCTCTCTCTCTCTCTCTCTCTCTGATCTTTTCTTGTATTCTTATCAGTGCAACAACCTTCAATTGCTTTGATCGGATATAAATACCATATACAGATCACACTCACACTTTTTCTTCTGACACTCCTATTCTTATCAAAAGCAACTTTCGTCTATCTGTCTATCTGTCGTGTGGTTCCAATTGAGGGGTAGATGGGGGTGTTTAACTATACAGCTTATATTATTTTTTTTTTCTTTTTGTTGTTCGCGTAAAAAATAGATTTTAAATCTTACTTTTTGTGTAATCTACTCTCCTTCTTTTTGTATAACAATCCTGCATGTAAAGTTTTGTTGGGTAAAAATGTTTATATACAGGAATATATCGTCTCAAAAAAAATGCATATTAGACACACAATGCGGCTTAAACAGAAAGAAAAGCGCATCTCTCCTGTGTTATTATGCCTATTTTTACTATACGGGTCCCTTTTGCAACCCAAAAATATAACATACACTCCACTCTAAAGAGCAGTGTACCCTCTAAAAAACTATAAAAACCTCAAAGCACATCTGTAATCTCTTTGTTTTGAAAAACTATTGCAACGACATTTGATGGGGGATGAATAGTTATTGCGCTACTACTCAGGTACAAAGAAAGAAGAAAAGTATCACACAGAAAAAAATTACCCTTCATAACATATATAGCTCGGTATAAACCCACTATATTGACATTATTACTAAATACACATAATCAAAGTATATATGAGACCTCGGTATAAAACAAGAACGAATAAATGCCACTCACGGCTTCAAAAAGATCTCTTCGGAAAAAAAAAAACACAACACAATATAAGACGCAATATAACCTAAAAAAAGATTTCCCTTTAATCCAAAAACTTTCCTATTCTGGTAAAACCCTCTTGAACCATAATCGTGTTTCAAGATAACCTTATTACCACTTTAAGTAGTTGTACCTTAATCTTCTTCTAAATTTAAGTAAATTTGCGTCTGTCTGTCCTATTTTGTTGTTGTTCCGGTTTCATCCATCAACATCTACATCAACACTTTTGTTCACAAAATTATATATCTCGTAAATTCAAAACAAAAACTAGTTGTTCCTCGGCTTAAAAAACATTCTCATTTTTTTTTTTTTCATAGACCTTCAGTACGCCTTCCCGAGGATCATCAACTTCACACCTGTACCACTAAGCTACGAGATCATAATCAATATTACTTTATATTATTTACTATTAAGCAAGGAAATTACACACTCTCTACAACACTAACAAGCTCCCTCCTCTAAACTAATCTCTCTTCAAATCTCAACTCATTATTAATTGGCAATCCAACCAACAACCTCAACAAGTTCTCCAAAGCTTGTCTCTGCTTATTCAACCCATTAATAGTCTTGAACCCAGGTCTAGACAATGGAGCCTTCAACCAATAACTCAACAACGTCAACACAGCATAGAAATCATGGTACTTGTCCTCTCCTTCTTGCAGTTTCTTGTATTGAACTCTAGATAAAAACTCAGTCACAATAACCAAGTCGATAATCAATGGAGTTGCCAAGAGGGAATCTTCACATACATTGTGGATGGAAATCTTGTTGTGGCCACCAAGCATCAATTCGGAATAGTATTCATCCATGGCTACTTTAGAATCACCGACAGCTGGGAGGTATTTAATAACGATACAATGATCAACTTTATCACCAGTTTCCTTATTGTACAAAATCTCATTACTTTCAATCATATCATCAACAACTGATTGTTTCGAGATTTCCTTGGATCTAAATTGCTTTGGTGCTGATAAATTGTATCCATCATTATTTCCCAAATGATTATAAGAAGCAATTGAAAGTGGTTTGATACCAGCATCAACTAAAAATTGAGCCAACACTGACTTGATTTTAGTTTGACCCGACTTGAAATCATCACCACCAATGAATGAATTGTGTTTTTCAGCCAATTCAATAACACCAGGAACAAATGTATTTTGTGGAGATCCATTGATATATGGAACATTTTCCAAAATTGAAGCCACGGCAAAAATGGTTGATGGAGCAATTTCTTCATGACTAGATTTAATCGAAGCAAGCAAGTTATCAGCAGTATCATTGACTTTAGGCAACACATCAGCATATCTTTCAGTATTTGCTGTCCACAAGACAATAACCTTATCTAATCCATTCTTTTGTTTGAAATCCCTAATATCTTTTCTAATTTTTTCAACATCTTTCCATTTATCATCAGTCTTGATTTCTCCATTAACTTTATTGAAAACATTATCAGCTCTATCACCTTGATTAGCAGCAATAAAATCAGGATAGTAAATAGACTCCATTGGTTTCTTACCTTGTAAATGAGGAACCAATTGCTTTTGTAAAGTAACATCCAACACCTTAGCTCTCTTCATTGCCTTGTCCAATTCCAAACCAGAAATATCCCATCCATCAACAACCAAATCATTAGGATTAACAAACGGAACAATAGAATTGAATGGAGCATAAACGTCATTTCCTTCAGCATCAACACCAATCTTGATGGTTGAACTTTGAGTAACTGATCCATAATAGTTTGGTTTAACAACTTTCTCCTTATTTTCAAATGAGATATTGTGCTTGTTGGCCAAGATGGAAGCCATCAATGTAGTACCATTGTTTCCACCCAATCCAACTAATAATAAACCAACTTTGGGGACTTTCAAGTCCAATTTGAAGTCGTAGTCGGTTGATGTTGGAGTAACGACAAATTTGCCTTGACCATCTTTTTCAACCAATGAATTTTCATAAGTGAATTTGGTGTAGAGGTGATTATCCTTGGTGACGGATTTTGAAGATTTGAAATCAATTGAAGTGGACATACTGGATTAAAAGAAGTAAGCTTTTTGTTTTGATAGAGAAGAAGAAGAAGAAGAAAAGAGAGGGAAAGATATTTAAAGATTTGAGGGATTTTCAACGCCTATTTATACTTTTTCTATTCAACGAAATTTCGCCGAAATGGAGAATAATTTTTCAAACACACGTTTTACGCATATGAAAAAAAAAAAAATAACCATAACAAATACAAATACAAATCCAACAATGCATTCTTTGCAATTCTCCTATATTACACGACTGAAACGAAACCATAAAGCTTCATTTCTTCTAGTACTATTGAACCAGATCTTTTTAACCTTTCTACACACGTGTCTGGCTCAAAACCCACCGCCTACACCTACAACTAAAACACAGCTATTCCTTTCCAAATAGCGTAAGAAATTAGGGGACTACTGTGAAAATTTATTGTCTTTTTTTTTTTCCCCACTCGATAATTCTTTTTTTTTTTTTTTTGTGTAAATTTTGATTCGCTGGAATTTCGGCGGGTTTTCAGCGATATTGCAGTATGGATGTGTAAACAAAAAAACTAAAGCCCCAACAAAAAAAATAGAAACAAGTGTATACGCATAACGGAAATAGGAAAAATAGGGGGAAACACCCTATGCAATTGGATTTTAATATTCTGGCTTAAAATAGCTTGGAAATGTAAGATTCTAGAAACAAAATCAATGACTGATAATTTGTATCTAAGCGGAACCTGAATGAAATCTCCTCTTGGAGAAATTTGTCAATTGCACTCTGTAGTTTGAACCATCTAGATATAAAAAGTCGTGCCATGGATTAGTTAAAGCAATTAACCATAAGACTTCCTTACGACAATTCCACGTGTAAAAACTGTCCTTATTGTCTTTTTATTTGCGAAATCTATTTTTTTGTTTTGTTTTCTGTCCTCTAAAATTTCAGTTTTTTTTTTTTCTTCCTTCACTCGTGTATAATTTCGGCGAAGTTTGTTTACAATTTCGCTCAATTGAGATTTGACTCCTTTTAAAAAGAAAATGAATTATTCCCGTGTTTTCTTTGTTTTACAAACCCCGTTGCCGACATATGAAAATTCTCGGGACTCCGAGGGGTCTGATTACTCCAAGAAAGAGGCAAGAGGCTTGAAAATTCACATTGATATCTTAGACGAATCAATTGTGTCGACGTTGTGCTTCTCAGAGTTACCGAGTTGATTGAGCCGCTATCCGCTTATCTTCTGTGTTCAGTGTATCAAGTATCAACAAGACCGCTTCTTAAAAAGTAAAGATCTAGCACATTGTACGCGTCTCTCACCTACTCAAAAAGTTCCGCACGTGACACAAGTAAAGAATCTTTACCTTGAACAAGTAGCAATCACAGCTGTCTGTTCCTAGAATGCACGAGAAGATACCCAGAGTCATCTCGAAGAGTTCTGTTAGCTTCTGGCACTTCTCTTCGTGCTGTTAATCCAATGATTCTAGGTAAGTAGTTTAAAACTCAGTATTCAAGGATTTGGTCAGCACTACACATTTACGGAATCATAATACTCATTTGAAAGTGCAAGTTAGTTAGCCAAGTAAACTCAAGCAAATTCTTTAGAGAACTGTATTTGCCTCTTATCGTATGGTTATTCTTTATGCGAAACCGTATTACTTTCGAAAGCATCGCTCAGTGACTATTCTATTAGCAGAGAAGAATAAACTATAAACTAAGCCAGCCATGTCGATGCACCACGTGAGATCCTTTGATGCAGTGGTGGTTTTGAGAGATTAGTTTCTGTGTTATGCAGATTTTTGTGCAAGGATTTGCGCAATTTCTAAAGAGAGTTGTTAAACTCAAATTTACATACGCATCGAGCACATAGCTCAAACATGGAATCTTTTCAGAGTAGTTAGAGGACGTAACACCTCGTTCCTTACTTTCAACTACTCTGCTTTTGAGAAGGACTTACTGTGTTTTCGAAACAACAATTGAGTACGCTTTCGAAAAGAGTACTGGTCGCAATAGCTAGCCAGACAATGAAGTAAACAATGTAATTACATTACTCAAACCAAGAGCTCCTCATAAAAGCCATTATTCCGGAGTTTGTCATCCATTTCGTAAAACCTCAGCGAAGAAACAGAAAACAAAAAAAAAAGTCCCCATTGTACTCGTCAATTTGTTTCGTAATACTGCTTCTTCTACATAATGCACTGGTTACACTCCACTTCAACCTTTCCACAAAACAGCAACTCTAAAAACGTTTCATTATGTTTTTCTTCCCTTAAGAATGTTTGTGCTGGTTGATATCTACCAAACAAGCGAAATCTCGTCCAAATTGAGGCCGAAAAAAAAGAATCACAAAAAAATTTTGGTTGCGAAAAAAAAAGAATGTAAACATGTTAAGCTTCTTTACAGCTTCCCTTCTTTTGTGAACGAACGTGTGCGTGGCGTGAGGTCTCCACTCCGGCTTAGTAATACTCTTTATGTACGGCCTAACTTGAGTCAGTACAGTTTTAATCGAGCTTCCCTTTTAAGTAAGAGAAAAACACGCACTCACTAACAAAATTTCGTCTCCTTCAAGCTCGGACTGTTAAGGGACTCCCAGACTCACCAATTGCCTTGGCTTCCATCATCTCTTTCGGCTGTCAGCAACTTCCGTCGCGTTACTTTCATTCCCTCTATGTCTTCTTTTTTTTTTTCTTTTTTTTCTTGCGCAATTCAAATGGCTGGTGCAACAACACCAAATTGGAACCACCACCGCAGGAAAAAAACACAAATATTTTTTTTGACATCATGCATGTAACGGTAAAACCATATACAAATAAGCGAGAGAAAAAATTATAGAATAATAACCATCCCACTGACACGTTCATTGTTTTGTATAACCTCAATTATAATAATAACAACAATAGCTACGCTATTTCTTAATAATTGTAAACATATTTCCAATTTGGTCTGTAATTGTTCCCAATTGGGATAAATTAGGAAACCGAGACATCTTATTTTAGCTGCGAAAGAATAAGAATTTAGAGAAAAATAATAAAGCAGTGTACGTTACCCGAATCTTACACAGAATTGAAACGCTATATTACTTTTTACAGATTGCTATGCGTAAATTAGATGAGTTACGTAAGATGAGGCGTACATTTCTGTTTTTTGTATTCTTTATTATTCTCAGATTTTGTATTAAATGGTGTGGTTTCTTAGTTTCGGGTTACAAATGGAACCCGATTTTGAAGACAAGAGTAATCTGTTCAAACATTTCATTTAAATACCAGTGAAAAAGACCATCATCTCGAGGAGGACAAGTTGAAAAATTTTCTGCAATTCCTTTTCTTTTAGTTTCAATCAATTAACGTGAACTAAATATCCCATTGTTGAATAAACACCAGCTCCAATTTGCACTTTATACCCACTCACCCCTTTTCCAATATTGATATCAATAGGTGGTAAGATTCATTCCTTCAAATAAATACAAAAATACAAAAAAGCAACAACAGATACCCTTTGATACCCCCCCTTTTAACTTTTTTTTCATGTTGAATCTATTTTATTTCACTTCAATCATTGCAACACTCGCAACTACTGTTTTTGCATTTGACCCCACTAGTAACTCCAACGTTGCTGTTTATTGGGGACAAAACTCTGGTGGGAACCAACAACGATTATCCTACTATTGTGATTCCGATGCTGTTGATATTGTGATCTTATCATTTATGCATGTTTTCCCCAACCCAGTCCAATTGAATTTCGCCAATGCTTGTGAAGGCACTTATACACCCGATGGCATATTGAAATGTGATAATATTGCTGCTGATATCCAATACTGTCAATCTAAAGGTAAGATCATCTTGCTTTCTTTAGGTGGTGCTTCTGGCTCTTATGGTTTCACATCTGATGATCAAGCTAAAGAGTTTGCCCATACAGTCTGGGACTTGTTTGGAAATTCCGATGCTTTATCAGCTTCAGATAGACCTTTTGGTAGTGCTATTCTTGATGGGTTTGATTTCGATATTGAAAATCACATCAGTACTGGTTATTCTGCCATGGCTGATGAATTGAGAACAATTTTCGCCACTGATTCATCTAAAAAGTATTATCTTGGTGCTGCTCCTCAATGTCCTTATCCCGATGCATCTGTTGGTAACTTGTTGCAAGAAAGTTTTATTGATTTTGTTTTTATCCAATTTTACAACAATTATTGTAACTTGGGAACAAGCTGGTTCAATTGGGACACTTGGTTAGATTATGCTGAAAATACCAGTCCAAATTCAAATGTAAAGTTGTTTGTTGGTGTTCCAGGAAGTATTGGAGCAGCTGGTTCCGGTTATAATCCACCAGATTTGATTGAGGATTACTTGACTAGTGATATCAAGTCAAGTGAATATTTTGGAGGTATTTCAATGTGGGATGTTTCAGCCGCTTGGGATAACACTGATGGAAATGGGAACTTTGTTGAAAATATGAAACGGTTGTTGGGAAATGATGAATTTCAAGCTGCTGCTGTCTCGTCATCGGATAGTACTACTACCACCACAACCACGACTGTAACCACCACATCAACAACATATACTAGTGATACCACAAGCACCACCAGCACCACCAGCACCACCAGCACCACCAGCTCATCCAGCTCATCCAGCTCATCCAGCTCATCCAGCTCATCCAGCTCATCCAGCTCATCCAGCTCATCCAGCTCATCCAGCTCATCCAGCTCATCCAGCTCTTCCAGTTCTTCCAGTTCTTCCAGTTCATCCCTTGTCTCCTCCGCAACAGTTCTTTCAACCGTTCACAACGCCGATGTCGCAACTACCGATTCCACCACCTCCACATCCCACCAATCCGACACAAATACCCATGAAGATTCTCTGTTTGAAACTTCATCTGATACCCAGCAGCAAAGCACGACGCTTTCAACAACATCAACTTCCTCAACATCACCTTCTTTACCAACTTCACAAACAACCACCACATTAACAAACGTGTTGACTTCGGTTGTGTTTGCACCAACTACAATGACCACCGTTGCCACCCATTATAACATCATCACCACAAGAACCAATCTCCAAACGATCTATGGTCCTCCACCATACACCGCAAGATAGATTTTGATGAAATCCCCTTAACTTCTTTTTAAAAAAAACTGTTTCTTTTATTTAGTCTGTTTTATAATACATATCCTTATACCACGAGAGTGGCTCAGTTTAAAATCTTTTGTAGCTGCTGCTCCATTCTTAACCCACTAAGGACCTTTGTAGCTGTAAGATTCATATAAGCAGACACCAACCCTCCACCACCCCAACTTTCATAATCGTACACGTCAACGTTATTCTTCAATGGTGATACCACTAGGTTTATCATTGGATATGATGCTTTGTTCAACTGGGCTATTCCTTGTATTGTAAGTGGATATGGACTAACCATCATCATCACCGTCTTTTTCTTGTGAAACTTGTGGTACTCCAAAACTCCTGACAATTGTCGTACTTCTGAAGCTCCCAACCGCTTCTTAGTATTCTTGCACTGAACCACTAATTGAATATCATCCAGTAATGAGATGACCGGTTTCTTCAAAGTTGGCGATTCTGAAACATGGTGAAGAAGCGAGGATGAATATACCTTCTGCTGCACAGTGCTATTCAAATTTAATGACTCTTTGTAAAATGGCAAAAGATCCCACTGGCCTATGATATCTATCCCGTTATCATACGCTCCACCACATCTGATCATATTTTTGGCATGCAATTTTGTTTCAAGTAGATTCTTGACATGAAATTCGTATAGCGTCCCTCGGAAAACAGTTGAGCGAGGATTGATGTCCTGAAGCTTGCAATGTTTCAAATACTGACCCACATCTTCAAGTAATGGACTTGAACTGTATGTTCTGTAAACTAGTCGATTCATGTATGCTCTGTCTTCCCTGATCTGGAAAAACGCGTCAACAAATGCGGTAAAACAAAAAAGTTGAGATCTCCTGTTTCAGTTTCAGATTTACACGAGCTTTCAAACAAGTGCTACCGCTATGAATTCAATAATACAACTTGCACTCATTGCATTTATAGCTACACTCGCATCATCAAAGAGAATAAACTTGTTCATAAAACCCATTGATCAAGCTGCAAGTGACCCTATTGGATTTATTGAAAATGAAGCCGTCTACCTTATGGATGTAGATCTACAACCAGATCAAGCATACTGTATAGGTACTAAAGATGTCCACAATAATGAATGCTTCAGCTATCAGACCAACTTGCAAAACTTGAATCATGCCATTTTTAATCTATATCTTGATGGTGATGGTGATATACTGAGATTATCGTTATCATTTGATGATAAATTGGACAAGCCACAAGTAAAGAGACGGAAACAGATTATTGCAGCACAGCCAAACTTGAATCCAGACTCAATGAAGAAGCAAAGAGAAGAGCAAAAGAATGGTGGTAATGGAGGTCAAGTTGTTGAAAAAGTGAAGCAAAAGAAAGTCATTACCGAGATTGATGCTAATGGAGTTGAAGTGACAAGAGAGATTGAAGAAGAAGTTGAGGTACCAGTTGATGATAGGTCATGGATACAAAAGAATTGGATGTATATTGTTCCTCCATTGCTTATTTTTATGCTTGCTGGTGGTGGTGGAGCTGAACAAGGAAGATAGAGTAAGTTGATTGAAAGTGGAACTAAAGAAGCTATTCTGTAGATTCAGTACTCTTAATTGAGATCGTGTAGTAGGAGTTGTCTTAACCTTGGAATGTCTTTAGTTGTATCCTCTGATACTTGTATGGTAGCGCTACTTCTTGTAGCGAATCAAAATGAAGTAAAAATTTATTACTACGCACATTACATAATACACTTCACACTTCATACAAAAAAAAAAAACAACCAATAGACCTTTAAAATTGAAAAAGTTTTATCAACAGACATAAATCTATATACTATTCCATTATAGTCTAGATAGACTCCATTACACTTATACATAACATATCATACATCCATTTCCCAACACTAATCACTAATCAATCTTTCTTTATAGAGACAATCACCATTTCAACTCATCTATAAAACTACACATATTCCATATTCCCCAAAAAAATGCTTTCAGTAAGGTCTCACATACTCAGATCATCGAAACGTTACATTTCTGCTTCTTCAAGGAGACTAGCAGATGTCGAAGTCACTGTTGACGGCAGAAAAGTTTCAGTTGAAGCAGGAGCCTCAATTATCCAAGCAGCACAATTAGCTGGTGTTCAAATCCCACGTTATTGTTACCACGACAAATTGGCCATCGCTGGTAACTGTCGTATGTGCTTGGTTGATGTTGAAAGAATGCCAAAATTGATTGCATCTTGTGCTATGCCTGTACAAAATGGTATGGTTGTTCATACTGATTCAGAAAGAATTAAAAAGGCAAGAGAAGGTGTTACTGAAATGTTGTTGGAAAACCATCCTTTGGATTGTCCTATTTGTGACCAAGGTGGTGAATGTGATTTGCAAGAACAATCTCAAAGATATGGATCTGATCGTGGTAGATTTAAGGAATTGGTTGGTAAAAGAGCTGTTGAAAATAAAGCCATTGGTCCATTGGTCAAAACTTCCATGAATAGATGTATTCACTGTACTAGATGTGTCCGTTTTATGAATGATGTTGCTGGTGCACCTGAATTTGGTACTTCAGGAAGAGGTAACGATATGCAAATTGGTACCTACATTGAAAGAAATATCAATTCGGAAATGTCTGGTAATATCATTGATTTATGTCCTGTTGGTGCTTTAACTTCAAAACCATATGCTTTCAGAGCAAGACCATGGGAATTGAAGAGAACTGAAACTATTGATGTTTTGGATGCCGTGGGATCAAATGTTAGAGTTGATTGCAGAGGTATTGAAGTTATGAGAGTTTTGCCAAGATTAAACGATGATGTTAATGAAGAATGGATCTCTGACAAGACCAGATTTGCTTGTGATGGTTTAAAGACCCAACGTTTAACTACTCCATTGATTAGAAACGGTGATAAATTCGAAACTTCCACTTGGGATGAAGCATTGTCAACTATTGCTGCTGCCTACTCCAAAATTAAACCACAAAATGGTGAATTGAAGGCTGTTGCTGGTGCTTTAGTCGATGCTGAATCATTAGTTGCATTGAAAGACTTGGTTAACAAGTTGGGTTCTGAAAATGTCACTACTGATGTACCGCAAGCTGTTGATGCTCACGGTTTGGACGTTAGATCAAACTATATCTTCAACTCAACCATTGATGGAATAGAAGATGCTGACCAAATCCTTTTGGTTGGAACAAACCCAAGATTTGAAGCAGCTACATTAAACACAAGAATAAGAAAAGTATGGTTAAGATCAGGATTGGAAATTGCTTCAGTTGGTCAAGACTTTGACTCTACTTTTGACGTTACCAAGTTGGGTGACAATGCCAACGATCTTAAAAAGGCGCTCGATGGTGAATTTGGTCAAAAATTGTCTAAAGCTTCGAGACCATTGATCATTGTTGGTTCTGGTGTTGCTGACTCCAAAGATGCTCAAGCTATTTACAACACTGTTGGTGAATTTGCATCAAAACATAAAAACTTTAACACTGCCGAATGGAATGGTGTCAACTTGTTACATCGTGAAGCTTCAAGAGCAGCTGCATTGGATATTGGATTCCAAGATTTATCATCAACAACCACCCCACCAAAATTCATTTATTTATTAGGCGCTGATGAAATCTCCAACGCAGAAATTCCAAAGGATGCCTTTGTTGTTTACCAAGGACACCATGGTGATGTTGGAGCTTCATTCGCCGATGTCATCTTGCCAGGTTCCGCATACACTGAAAAATCGGCCACTTATGTCAACACTGAAGGAAGAACTCAAATTACCAGAGCTGCAACTAATCCACCAGGAGTTGCCCGTGAAGACTGGAAGATTATTAGAGCCTTGTCGGAATACTTGGACGCTAAATTACCATACGACGATCTTGTTTCAGTAAGGATGAGATTGGGAGAAATTGCTCCACATTTAGTAAGACATGATGTTATTGAACCAGTTTCTTCTGAAATTGCTCAAATTGGGTTCCTTGATTTGGTCAACAAGAATAAAAAGGCTAAAGCTATTGGCGAACCATTGAAGAATCCAATTACAAACTTCTACTTCACTGATGTCATATCGAGATCTTCACCAACCATGGCCAAGTGTGTTGCTGCATTTGGAGCTAAAATAGATAAAGTAAAGGATGAGAAACCAGCCATCAACTTTTAGGGACTGGAAAAAACAGTTTTATTCTTTTCATTTCATTTAGCATAGCTTTTTATTCCTTTTGTAGCATTACATACAATTTACGTGTACATTAAAAGAATACTATCAACGTTATAAACCTTGAGATTAGCTTTCGGGAGCATCAGACAGTGTGGGCTTTTCCTTATCAAACATCTGAGATATGACATCTCGTAGTGACAGTTTGTTATCTGAATTGGTTTCACTATCGCTGTCACTGTCATCGGGAGTAGGTTCTTTTGCAGCATCATCGTTCCCACCTTCATCATCATGATCACCCTCTTCCTCTTCTTCTTCTTCTTCCTCCTCTTCCTCATCTTCTTCCTCATCCTCTTCATCTTCATCTTCACTCTCAGACTCCACCACAGTTCTAATGCGTCCCCAATGCTCAATCTTCACATCCCCATCCGCATGCTTATCTCTATACCCACCATTATTATACTCCTCATCAACACCAGGTATAATCAAATCCTGATACGATGGGGGCTTACCAATATCCTTCATAATAATAATCCACGCAGGCGCAATACTAAAATCGTGTTCATTCATCCCCAACGCCTTTCTCAAGCTTTTGGAAACCACACCTGGTTTATAACTCTTAGCCTCATTTGTCAACTCATCAACCAATTCCTTACCTTCTTCGTACAACTCACCAAATGAAGATAATCGTGGCTTGGTTTGGTTCTGAAAAAATGCTCGATAAAGCTTTTCATAATCCATATCTAGTCGACCTAGTTTCACTTGAACTCGTTCACGTTGTTGTTGCTTTAAAGTACGATCGTCGTCAGCGGGGTTGGTCAGTCGCATTTCCTCTATTCCTGTATCTCGAATGAATTTGGGTAGTTGGAATGGCGGCCTTTCTATGCCTCGTTTAGATGAAAGGTAATCTCTCTTTGAACTCCAATGCGATGGCACGGGAATGATATTGGGTTGTGATTTTATTTGCACTAGCAAGTATGGATCTGGAGCATCGGCATCGGTTGGTTCAACAATTTCTGGTCGATGTGTTGACATCTTGAGTGATGATAGGGGCACTTTGTTTCGTAGCCGTAATTGTCGTCTCGATAATGTGGTGGAACTTTGTGCTTGGTCATCTTCATCACCTTCACTTGTGTCATCTCCTTCATCATCACTATGTGTCTCTCCATTCAGTACTTGAACTAACTGTGTTTCTTCGTCTTTGGGAACAGGGTTGAACTTTTCCAAAACAGATCCATATTGTTGTAGAAGTGGGTCATTTTCATCGATCTTAATATCTGGTATTGAACTCTTTGCATGAGACTCTGTCTTCTCCAGTACGGATGAGTTGTCATCTTTGTCACTCTCCCCTTTTCCTTGCTGCTCTTCAAGTTTCCTCTTCTTCAACCTCTCTCTACGTATCTGGTTCTTTGATCTCTTTACTGCCATTGAATGATGAGTTGGTGCAACTTAGTAGATCTAAATTTTTTCTCATTTCTTCAAACTATACACCAACAAAAACACTATTAAAAAAAAAACGATATACCTCAACCAGAGCCCTTCACACTTCATTTATCTTTCCCTTGCAAAGCCGCCACTCTTCTCAATGTATCATCAATCTTTGTATTGATCTCCTTATCATTTTTATCTAGTAACTGTGTAGCTTTCGCAAGTTCACGTTCTATCTCATGAGCTATATCAAAAGCTGTAGTTTTCTTCCCCGACGTGGATATCGAGCTCAGGGGTTGTCTTGATGAGCTGGGTGCAGATCCGTTTAATTGAGGCGTAGAAAGGCCTGGTAATGTATTGGATTCTGGCGCTGGTGTATTCAGGAAACTTCCTGACATTATATGTGCTCTTTGTTGATCGCGGGGTGAGGTACTTGCTTGATTTGGTCTAGCCGAGCTAATCCGAGTCTATGTGGTACTCTATGTGACGAGTGATGTCCTTTTGTCTTGAGTATCTAATGGTGTGGATTCGTTTCTGAAATTAAAAGCGCTAACAATTTGCAAGTTTTATTCACATGATTACACCTTTTTCTATTAGATCATCCACTAATCCTTCAATGCAACTACTCATTATACTACTTGGTCTTTTTGACATATCACTTGCTCTACTACTGTCGACACAGGCATTGAAGAATCGTATTGTATTTGACAATTCTCGAATACCAGTTGACGTGGCACATTCACTAGCACGACAGGAATCTCCATTAGGTCAGTTTCAAGTAGTTTCACTAAATTCCAATAAGGAAATTGTACCATACCTATGCCATTTACCTGCAGATAAAGAGGTAAATGTCTCCAAACCAGCTCATTCCACAGCAACTCCTGAACTAAAACAAGCTGCTATAGATATCATCCAGGAGACGTTTGATAATGGCAACTGTTCATTTGAGTATAATATACAGTCAGGATACTGGACAGTGGGGTATTGCTTTGGTGACAAAATCATGCAATTTCACGAAGAGCTTATTGATTTTGTAAGTGGCAAGCACAAGGCTCAGTTGCCCAATCATGTTTATGTTCTTGGTAGATTCCCCAATGTCAAACCTTACAAACAAACGGAAATCAGAAATCAAAAAGGTAGTCAAAAAGTAAAATTAGACCCAAGAGACTTCATTATGTTTGAAGGTGAATTTAGTACTTTTGGCGACGATGAAGATGATTATTCGACAAATACCCAAAAGTTTATCAAACATACATTGGGAAATGGAGAAATTTGTGATTTGACTTTGGAACCAAGAACTATCGACATAGTATACAAATGCGATCAGAGTTTTGGAAGACCAGGGATTATGCATATTCAAGAAATCAAGACGTGTCAGTATCAAATGATTGTGAATGTTCCAGGGCTCTGTCAGATTGAGGAGTTTCGGAAAAATTTGATTCATGAGAATATACTAGATATTACCTGTAAAAGAATACAGGGTGATCGACACTCACCAGTCGACAGTGTTTCATATGATGACTTTTTTGAGTATAATCAACCTATCCTGACTCAAGTAGCCAAAGTTAAAAATGAAAAAGTCGACTTGAATCAGTTTCACATTAACCCTATTGGTGATGGGTTCTATCTTGGCAGCTTGAAACAAGAATACAAAAGAGATTCTCCTTATTGGAATACAAGAGTAATTGCTATTAACGCCAACGATTTTGGTGAGCAAGAGTTGTTGGATAGATTTGGTAAACTATTTATCAACTCCATGGACAGGAAATTTCCATCCCCAATCATTATTGCTGAAAACATAGCCACACCACTTCACTGGAACGACTCATTTATCTATTGGCTTGAAATGTACGACTTGTTTGGTAATTATGTTGCGTTATTCAAAATGGCTCGAGATGGGACCCAGAATAACCATAAAGTTGAATTTCACAAGATCGGCGCATTAGAGCACGAGTCATTGAGCTTCAATGTTGACCTGGACTACTTTGAACACGCAAATGAGGATTGGAACTTTGAGTTTTTTAAACGGAATGAGGAACCGTGGTCTATATAGCTTGTGTAGGTTTTACTAGTAACGCTACCTTGTCTTTGGGAAGAGTAAAGGAAAAAAAAAAATTTCCAATGTTTAATTAGGACCACTATAAATCATACCATTTAATCAGTCCGTCAATAACACGGCCACGCCCTCGGTAACTCATAGTATAGCTCCACTCAATCAATGATGTACTCCATAAGCCACGTGTGTAGGCGATCCATACAAAGCCAAGTGCCAATCAAAAGGAACTTTTCATTGTTTTGGAAAATGCTATCCATGAACGATCCCAACAAAGAAAAAGACGAAAGAAAATTGTACAATTGGGACGAGTCACCTTATGAGGATATCCGTACCCATGCTGCGCTTATAAGAGCCAAAGCTCTTTGCCCAGTCACACACAAACCAGTCAATTTTGTATGTCCGTATTCGGGAATACCTACGCATGCAACGAAAGAAGCTTGGGAAAATGATACTGAATATCATGCAAAGAAGAAGTATGAACTTTTGAAAAAAGTGAATTTGTATGAACATGACTTGAGATCTGGTAGGAAATTTGAAGAGTTTGCATTCCCTGCTGAACAAGAGAGAGATTTTATGATTAGCATGAGTGATTGGGATTCGTTCTTTTACACCAGAGATTTTCCACCTATGAATGATGAGTTCAATTTGGCCGCGGCTACTAAAGTGCTCACATATCCAATGACTATTGCATCTATTTTGTACAAATTTACGCCATATCAAATGGAGCCAAAGGGTCCAGTTACTGTTGAAGGAGCCAAATCTTTGGGAGCATTGAGGTATTCATTATACCCGCCATACCAAAAGGCAGTTGAGGGAGTGACTCATTTCAAAGAGAGACCTATAAGGATATTTATTTTGGGTCCTAGAATGGAATCAATGTTGCCAGGGTATGTGTGGAAGCAATTTGGGTACATATTTCCCAAGAGCAGGTTTGAGATCCACTTGATTGGGCCTGAAGCGTATTTTGACAAGGAAACGAGATCATTTGCGCCTACAGGTACAGCAAATGGTCGTCCATTGGTTGAAAGATTTGATGACCAAATCACCATTCATCACCACACTCAATACTTTAATGAGCTCTATGATATGGGTGATTTGTTCCCATTTGACCCATATTTGGATGTATTTTTCCTTTTCCATCCTGGTTTCCAAACTGCTGATCATATACATTGGGACAAGTCATTAAAGGGGTTGTTGGAGTCGAAATGTCCGATTTATGTTACCGGTTTCCATGATGAGGACATTCAAAAGGAGATTGATTGGTTGAAACGTCATGACTTACACGATGAAATGGACTTGCTTATGAAGAAATCAGACAACAAGTTTGCTTGTACGAAATTGGACATTGTTGATTCAAACCCAACAGAGACAATCAATTTGAATAGTAAGATATTTGGATTTAGAGGTAAGAGGTATCATGCCATTAAGGTGTGAGATTTTGTAAATAGCAATAGGGAGTACAATTTGTGTAAATAAAGTATACCTGTTTCATTGAAAGCAGCGCTTTTTGATTGTATTAGAGATTCGGATCTAAAAATGCGCACGATAAAAATTTCGGATTTTATCAACCACGTAATACACTTTAGAGCAGCAATGAGTGAAGTACCACGAACTAGAATGCATATACTATTGAGGTCCACTGAACAGAACCTTCAGAATGAGCGATCACTATTCGAAATCAATTCAAACACGACAATGAAAGAGTTGAAGCAAGCAATAATTGAGAGGCTAGATGAACGACAAGTCACACGGACATTTCTTGAACAGGTGGTGTTGTCGTTTCAAGACCGGGTGATTTCGAATGACCATAATACTGATGAATTTAGCGTTGCTGTAGCGCTTGATCTTACTGATGGTGCCATCCGAGAAATGAACAATGTAATCCCATTGTCTCTTGAAGTGAAGAGTGTTGTCAATGGGATTTTAAGTCGAGAGTTTTGGCATGATATAACTGCAAATGATAGATTTGACTTCCTACCGATAATAAATCAAGATATTGAAGAGGAACAAACTGGAAACACAGAGATTGAAAATGAGCAAACTGAAAACGCAGAGATTGAAAGTGGAAACACAGTACCCCCTGATATGGCGTTAGTGGAGCCAATGAAAATTGTAGCTGATGACGACCGCGTATGGAAATTAACTGGCACTACTTATGAATCAATTTCCGATGGTCAAGGAAGCGCTAAACTTGTCAATCAAGATGATTTATCACAAAAGATATTTGAAATGTCATCAGCATCAAACCCAAATGAGATGGTCAAACTAAGCACGTCCCAGTGTATAATAGTTGACAATGAAGGCCAACAACCATACATGCTATTGAGTCCTGCGGGAATTGCCAAAGTGGACTCTGTATTCAAACTGCAAAAAGTAAAAGTTGTTCTACATAATCCACAAACAGCAGAACATGAGGATGAGGAAGATAGGGAAGAGCTTGAGGATGACACATTGGAACGAGTTGTGTCTGCAGGAAAACGTTTTCTAGCATTTGCAACTAAAGTTGCAGTCGCTTTATTCATTTTAGGCTATAGACCCAACAAGCACATGCAAGAGAATTGGATCAAGTATTTGATTATGATTCTTGTCTTGTTTAATTTTTATGTGTTATTCTTTACCGGAGCAAATCGAGTTCAAAGAGTTTTACAAACTGACCCTGAGTTGGCCCGTCAACCTCCAGCTACCCAAAATTTCATACGAGGAGCTAGAGGGTTGGCAACAACTAGACAGAATATTGGTGAATTTGTAACAGGGATGCAAAACGAACTTGTGGCAATTGTGGTGTCTCGTACTTTTGATTTCGAATATCTAATGAGCAACAATCCTAATTGGTATATCGTGTTTGCTTCCAATTTTGAAAACTTGTGGAAGGATGCGTTGATCTATATGTTAACATTGCTGCCTACTTTCCAATTCAAACTTTATGACGAATTGCATAAACGGAAGCGGATGGAGTTGAAGTTGTTCAAAGACAAAGTACGTCTGTTTTATGATCTCGTGTTGCTGCTTATTCAAGAGTATAACAAGAAGCACACCCCCAACTTTGATTTACCTGAGGAAGTTGACATCGATACTGTGCTTGAGAAGCTAGAGACTGTGCCTGGAGAAGAGGACCAGTATGCATGTTTGGTGAAGTACTATAAAGTCTTGAAACCAACATATGATCTATTCAACAAACTTTATGTCAAACACTTGTCATTGACTGAAGAACAAGTTGAATATTTGAATAGTGGGTTTGATAGTTTAGAAATCATCTCGTAAAATATTAAGTTGAAATTTTTGTGCGTCAATTAAATCTCTCAAACGCGTCTCTTTACTCATGGTCAATCTAACTGATGAAAGCCGTGCGTTTCATTACGGCGTATACTCTATAGTATACCAAATCCCACCAGGGAAAGTCACTACATATGGTACGTAAAGACAGATTCTTTTCTATGCGCCATTGCTAACTGAACAACAGGACATATTGCAAACCTACTAGGCAAGCCAGGGAATGCACGTCAAGTCGGTAGTTCTTTAAAACACTGCTCTGTAATATTCCAGGACCTTAATCGAGGGTATGATCCAAATGAAGAGGAGTACCTCAACATCGCCTCTCTTCCATGGTGGCGAGTACTTCTGAGCTCAGGTAAGATTTCCCCGCGGGATAATTCAGGGCAATATCTTCAAGCAGATAGGTTGAGAGAAGAAAACGTGCCTGTGTCTCCAGCTCACTTGGTCGATTTGGAAGAGTACGGCTGGTTTCCAGAAGAAGTTGATCTATGAAATAAAATATATACATTAGAATAATACAAGTTTACGTACTGTTGGATAATTTCCTCTCCTTTGTGGACCCATTTGCCTTGATCTTCTCAGCTCCGCCATTACTTCTCGAAAACGAACGAGAACCATTTTCCTTCTTCTTACTCCTTGGTTTCTTGTTATCAATTTTCAACCCACCAATTTCCTGTTGCACTTTTCGAGATTCCTCTTGCCACCATTTCTCAAACTCTTGTTCTTGTTGAATTTCAGCTAACGACTTCTTTGGTAACTTATCATCTTGTGGGAATTCTGATCTTTGTGGTTCACCACGCATCACCTCGGCCAACGAGGGTGTGGAATAGATACTAGAAAGTGACGAGGTGGATGAATTTGCGTGGACCATTGGAGACACAACATCACGAGTAGATCTAGGTGCTGATTTTGTAGATGGAGCACTAACGGGAGACTTGACTCTTTTGGCTCCCAAGGCGGGGAAGTTCACTGAAGGCGCAGATGTAGGCTTTTCTGCTGTCACAGCTGCCCATGGCGCAACATCGGGTTGTTTCGACTGTGGAGCGGCTACCTTGTTCTCAGTTAACGCTGATGCAGCAGCAAGTTTCTTCCTTTCTTTCTGAGAAAGCTTAACGTGTGGCCCCATTTTAGGTTTAAACTGCTTAGCCTCAGTAGTATTCCCCATCAATGCAAATGGTTCTGGCGAATTAGAAACAGATCTCTCAGTTTGTGTCGTGGAAGGGGGTGAAGTAGCCCATGTCAATTTTGGTGAAGCAACTTTCTGCAAAGATATTTGAACAAACTTGTTTGGTGGGTCGGTTATACTAGTCTTCCTCTGAGTATTAGCTTTACCACCACTACTAATATACTCTTTCGGAGGTGGGCTCAACTTGCCATTCAGTGACAGTGCGCTAGCTTTTGTTTGTGACTTGGATCTCGACTTTTTACAAACTTCAGTAAACTCGTTCTCTGTCGTCTCTTCAATCGCAGATGGAGGCTCTTTGTTACTTTCAACTGCATAACTCTTTCTAAAGTCGACAATGTCTGTATTCAAAGTGGAGCTTTTTCTTGACCTTCTTCTCTTTGTCGGCTCCTTTGGCTTTTTAACCTCCAAGCGTGGATCCACTAAAGGTTCAAATGAAGAGAATCCTTTGCGATCGCTCATAAAAAACTCGTTGTACTGGCCCAAATCTGATACGAAACCGCTTACAGATACTGATCTTGAAATCAGTTTGCAAAACTCATCTTTATCGTCCGATTCAAAATCAAAGCAATGTTCAATCTTTTCCATAATGTCCATTGGAATACTCTGAAACATTGGGTCATATAGAAGTACCTCAATATTGTGATGAATAAACCAACAGCACTGCAAAAACAACTTATGTGCCGAAATATAATCTGCATTGACAACCAACGACAATACATTCTGCGTCGTAATCAATTCTGCAATTGCAATCTCAAACACTGCTTTCAATTGAAACAATAACAACTCGTCAGCAATTTCAATCATCTCGAGTGCTTCGTTAATGAATGACTCTGACTCGTCAAATTTAAATCTATAGCAATTTAGCAAATCCTTATCTTCAACTCCGTAAATGTGTCTCAATATGATACCCATTTGCGACTTTGTTAACCCTGTAAAATCAAGAGCCACGGAGGACGAGATTCCCCATCTTTCTGATAAGATGGTTTCGAAGAATGCCGACCTCACTCGAAGAATATATGCATGTGCAAACATTTCGCCATCCTTCAAATCAAACTTGACAGATCCATTACTAGTCGATAGCATATTGGTGAACCCTGCACGAAGTTGTTTTGGACCAAAACTGACCTGAAACAAGTTGCACAACTCGTCAAATTCATCAAATACTAACTTCAAGTTGTCAGGAACTTTCAATCTGGAACCAAAGCTGGACCATAAATCCACTTTAGTTCCCATGTAGACACTTTGTAAGAATAGGAGAACGGAAAGAAATTTTGTCTCGGAGGTGACCTCTAAACAGGATTCGGCAGAGTTCCACTTGGCTTGAAAGTGCTTTCCAATAATCATATTCCCATCTTCTTTAATCAACTCGTTAAACTTTGGTGAAACACTTCGAAGGAAATCTTTATGGAAAAATATGCTCTGTTGATTGTTTAGTCGGATACTTGCATCATATTGCTTGTCCTGACCGTCAGACTCAGCCCCCTGTGATCCAAACTTTTGCGACAAGTACTGTTCAGTTTGCATCAAACTCCACTGTATCTCATTTCCCTCACTAGATACACTATTCTCCTCCATCAATTGATCCTGTTTTCTGTATAAATCCAAGTCAGACATAGGTGATAGCTGTCGTACATCCGTTACAAAGTCATTAATGTGTAGTTCCATCGGTAGCAAATCAATTTCGTCTCGTATAAACCCAAAGGATAAAAATTTTGGGTCGCAAGTCACCTGCACTATTCGGTTAAGGTTTTCAATTTTCTTAAACTTGTTTTTATTGACCAGAATAGGTAACACGGCGCCACTTAGGGAATTTCGCCTTTGAGCAGATTGATTGAGTTTTAAAAACACGGTCCCCGCTTTAGTACATAGTACCACTGAGCCATCAGTTCCTATATCGAAATCAACAACTTTCATATCCTCATTTTGTGGTTTCCAAACATTCACATACTTTGTACCTTTAACATCAGCTGTATTCAATGAAAAACTCATGATTGACCCACTTGACAACAAAATCATTGAGCAATCAGGACCACGTGTGATAATCTTTGTAATCACCATCCCCTCTGTCAACCGTCTGGGCTTGAAGAAATCAAAGTGCTTATCTCCTAACCCCTTTACTGGAACCTTGGGCAACTTGTAATGTTGAAAGTTGTAGTACACATGAATGTCGTTCAGCACAGTCACCACACAAGTACAGAGTTCAGTTGTACTGACACACTTAATTTCATCTCTTAGGCTTACACTTCTTGGAGATGACTGAATTTCTCCTTTGACAGACTCATCATGCAACTTGACCTCAACATCATCGCGAATACGTTGAATCCCCATTTGACCCACATTCAAGCCCCAAAAATATAGTTCATTCTTGGTCCAAGTTACTGAATGAATTTTGGATACGTCTACCCCGAAGAGCATTTTAGTCTTGTTTTTTCTCAACTCCCCGGCAACTAGCATTGGTGTAGCAATCCAGTCGTCCAAATAGCTATTAACGGATTTGGTGGAAGGAGTGTTGACACCTAGTTGATTGAATCCATTCATACCCCAAGTGTACACATCACCATCGCTTGTCAATACGATTGAATGGTTATTTGAAATAGCGATATCGTCGATACTCTTTGCTTCATTATAGAAGAAATCAACTCGTTCGAACTTAAAGGAGCTTGTCAAATCATCTGAGCCATGACCCAATCTTCCCCTAGATCCAACACCGCAGGTAAACACATCTCCATCAGCAGTGACAATTGCCGCGTGGTTTTTTGAAATCCCCATTTTCTTGAACCTAGGCTTACAGAACCTTTCAGCAAGAAGCTCTGATCCATTCTGTTCATAAATGAATGCATCATCAAATACTTTTGATGGTTGAGATCGATCCTTGGAGTCACCAAGACCTAATTGATTGTTACTATTGCATCCAATCACATACACATCAGACCCTCTATGTGAATTTCCAGATTGTTGGAAGTCCTCGACATCCTCCTCGTCCTTGGAAATATCACTATTCAAGAGCAATTTCTTGTCTTCAGGGGTCAGGTCACCTCTCCAATTATACGCATCATGAATATCAATATATTCAGGAAGTTTGACACTTGAAAGATCATGATCCACCAACTGCATGCAGGTATACCCACACCTATCTTTGCACTTAAGTAACTCAATAAGAGCTCCATTAGGAGCAAACAAATTGCCCAAACTCGTATGCAAATACTGAATCAAAACATTAAAACATTGCAACCGTTTGTAAAAAATGATATAATGCATACAGTTCCACCCGTTCTCATAATCACAAGACTGTAAGATAAATTTGAAATTTGGGTTCTTTGTAATTTGACTTAAAGATTCAGGATCATTCAGTAATATAGACACATGGAGTATGGTCCTTCCGAATACATCTCGAGCTAACAACTCATCTTTGCTTAACTTTTTTAAATTTGGAACATTGTCGTTTTTCATAATGGGGATCAAGCGGAATAATTAGTAGTTAGTAGTTAGCTAATCAAAGTATTAACACATTAGGTGAGGAAAGAGGAATATGTATGGTGCTTGGTGGCGTCTGTAATAAAGTGAATCCTTTGTTTTGCGTTAAACAAAAATGTTTTCAAAACCCGCACCGCGCGCAGACTGACTGACTGACTTTACCACGTTGCCTCTCTCCTCAACCAAAGAAAAAGGACGCGCAAAAATATAATACAGGCTCTTTACCATGCTCTATTATAAATACAAACTAATACCTACTCTATTTTTGTCTCGGTATCTGCCGGAGCAGAAGCGTCATTGCTCTCATCCATTTGTATATCCAAATCAGCCGTGTCCAAAGCTTCGTTGGGAACTTCAGGACTCTTTTCTGTGGTTACTTCATTTGGCTTCTCAGTGGACTCACTCTTCTTTTCAGAATCCTTATCTTTCGAAGGAGTATCGTTCTTTTCCTGCTTGACAACAACCTCCGTTGGCTCTGCAGTGTCCTTAGTGGCCTCCTCCACTTTGTCATTCTCCTGTACAGCCTTTTCAATTTCCTGCACAACATTTTCATCCTCCTTTTTAACTTCTGGTGATGCCTCAGTCACATTTTTACTAACCTCAGTACCTCTTGACTCTGCCGTAACAGTTGCATCTGACTCCTTTTCAACCACATCGTCCTGAATCTCATCATCCTCAGGCAAAAAAAATGAGCTAGCAATGATTTTCTTCTTGATGGTTGTAATCTTACCCGTAGGTGGTAACTTTGGTCTGATATTTCTTTGTTTCTGTGGCAAATCATCATCCTCAATAAGAGCAAATTGTGAATCGTCTGGTAGATCAAGACTCTCGCCTTTCTTCTTTTGAGCTTTAACATATTGTTGTTTGGACCGTTCGGTCAACAGTTCGTAAAACGGAACAAGTAATCCAATCTGCTTCTCAACATCAACGGCATACAACTTAGCAGGTTCATAATCTTGCAAGTCCTCATACTTGCTGCTTTTTGTCGCCGCACCATTACCACTGAATTGATTATGCAAACGTGAATGCAATAAATAAATTGGTATTGAAGATGTCAACATGTTGAATTCTTTATCCAAACCTAGCTCTTTAAAACCAAAGAAATCATCACCTAAATCGTTGGAGAAATCACCAGTGACAAACTGATCACTATTATCAGCAAAACTCTTTTCATTGAAATTCTCCAATCCTGGTCGTAATAAATCTTTCAAGAAATTCGAAAGACCCAGTCGCAACTCGGTCAACTTTTTCTGCTGCTTCATTAATCTTTCTTGAATGAATGTGTACAAGTCATCAGGCTTGTCAACACCATTTTCCAATAACGATAACAAAAGGATTTCAGTAGGTGATAATTGATTTCGTGAATTGGTCTCGCTATGCAACTTCAACGATTTGGCAATGTTGCCAATATACATTTCAGCGATTTGAGTTAATGTGCTAATTGCCGCCCTCTCGGTAGTTTCAAACCCAGTTTGCATGGCAATTTTGGCTATATTTCTTCTCAATACGGCATGTTGTACATCGTGCGTGTTTGGATCATGATTGGGTAACTTTGAAGCCGCATCACAATCCACTTCTTTTATCGTTTCAATCTCAGGTTGCTGCATTTGCGTGTGATGGACAAACTGCTGGGTTTGCATCTGCCGTATTAAAGAAATCTTGAAACAAATCTTCCTAATCTCTTGAATTTCGGAAATATTTTCAAAATACAACTTGTTCAACCCTGATTCGTTAGATAGGACAAATTTAGATTTCAATTTGGATGCATCACCTCCAGTTTGCTGTAAAAATACGTCAACTAATTTATTCTCCGTCTTATCCTCGGCTTCTTTACTAACTCCTTCAAAGTCAATTCCAGGTAGACCTCCAGTTACATCATACTCAACCAAATAAGGTTCATCATTTTCAAGCAAATTATTATTTGTCTTTGAAATAACTTCTTGATTCGACAAGTAATGATCAAAGTTCAGCATCTCATTTTGTCTTCGAATCAAAGCTGGTGCATCTGATCGAAGATGCAAATCCAGATCAAAAAGGTCGGCTCTTTGTGCACAGTAGTTAGCTCGCGACTTTGCCGTGAGGGTTCGCCAAGCTTGTAACTCAGGGTCAAACTCTTCTTCTTCTTCTTCTTCATTTTCAAGATTTCCATTGTTCATTCCAGTTCCTTCTTCGCCGTTGGCACCAGTTCCATTCATTTCTTCGTCCTCATCCTCTTCCTCATCATTTCCATTAGCATCATTTTGCTTCGCTGGTTCTTCTGTAATAGTTTCCGCAACTTGTGGAGCAGGTGTTCCAACGGCAGAAGGAGTTGCAGTGGCAGCTGGTGTACCAGCGTCTACCTCTACTGATTCATTTTTCAAATCATCCAGACGAGTTCTCTTCCTTCCCTGCTTGGCAGATTTTTTACCACCTTTTGCGCCCTTATCATCATCATCATCCTCGTCTTCTTCTTCTTCTTTGTCGCCTTCCTTGATTCTCCTTTTCAAGTCCGCTTCCTCTTCCTTTTCAAGATCAGCTTTGCTTTTTATTGTTATATTTGGAATCGATGGCACCAACTTCAATGTCTTTTTCTGCATGGCAATAGCATGAGCTCGGATAAAATGTTTTGGATCGGCATTGTATGTTAAACAATTACTCCAAATCAACATTAAATCATCGACAAATTCCTGCTTTGAGTTATAAGCCAAGTTTTTCAACTTTTTCATAACCGTGTTCAAATCCATTGGTTTTTTTATAATTAAGCCATAATTGGGAGCTTCCCTCTTGGATACCTTGTTCAAGAAAAACGTTGAATGCTCGGTATAATTCCGCAATTCAGTAACTACTTTTTCACAACTTTCATATAGTTCCTCCTGACCTATTCGATCGTCGTTTGCCCACTTACCTCGATTTTTACGCACATCCATAAACAAAGCTCGAAGTTCATGGTCACTCAAGGGTATTTTGTCCCTTTTGGCTTCAATAGTGGATAACAAATGCTGTAGGGAAGTTGAACCGGTACCTAAGGCTATTTCCATTTGAGTTCCCGGTTTTTTAGTAGTAGATCTTGAAGGGTCGTTCTTGTCGGGTTTGGTTTTCTCCAACTGGAGATCTGATTGTTCCAATTTTCGCCTCTTGATCAATGTTTCTCTATCGTATTCGAAATTGTGGTACACTTTGTTGAATTCCTGGATTATCTTGTCCAGATTTTCATTGCCATTTTCTTCACTGGTCTCAGTAGGGCGGGTGTCAGGTTCATCCTTACTCGGTACATTGTCATCATCTTTGGAATTGGTGGGATTCAGGAGAAATAAAGATACCGGTATTTCCAATAGTAACTGATTTGACTCATTGAAGCGTAGATTTTTCTCCTTGGTGTCTTTACTATTTTCCATTGGCTTTTCACCCAGCGATTCATCTTCATCTTCATCTTCATCAAAGTCATAATCATCCTCTTCCTTACGTACTTGAGGCTTTTCAGTAACTTCCTTTACTTCTGATTCATCTGCTTTTTTCTCTGCATTACTCATTGAGTCAATCAATTCGTAATCATCAGTCACTTCTTCAATATGATTTACATTCTCATCCAAAGACCTTGATTCGTAATAAAAATCTATGGCTTTTTCCCAAAGAAGATATCTGATATGTAGTGCAAGCTTTTTGCTGAAGGAAATGCCATCTTCAAATGACAGGTCTAAATTTTGCTCAACTTCTTTTAGTTGATCGTCGTTCTTGGCTCGTTCAGCCTCCGCTGTCTCCTCTTGTTTATCTTTCGAGTCGCCATCTTGTTCGACATTCTTCTCTACCATCTCCTCATCTTCGATGACATCCAACACGGGTTTTTCTATTTTGTCATTACCATTTGACTCAGTTTGTTGATCTTCTTCTGTTTTCTTTTGCAAGCACAAATTGCCCTCGAGGAACTGGCTCCACACTTCTAAATCATCCAACAGCAAAATATAGTCAATTATCTTGAACTGTGTCTCATTGAGAAAAGTTTCAAAAAATTGGCGCTGTTTCAACTTTTTTGCAAGCTCAAATAGACTTTGGGAATCGTTTTGTTGGAATGGATTTAGTTTCTCCATTGTGAAATGTCAGGTGTGTGAAATGTTCAGTAGTGGTTCAACTAATCAAATATCTTCCTATATGTTTCACCCGTTGAAGAATAAGACACGGTTAAAACTGGTCAAAGTTCAATTTTATCTGAATGTCTGATAAACGTTCTGGTGAAAATAAAATATTTCAAAGTGTATTTAATATTATGGCTAGATGCTGTGAGTTTATCCCCTTTTTTTGCTGTCTTTCGTGAAAACAGGTAGTGCCTTGAATTACAGGTAGGTCTATTGAAAAGTTTCGTGATTGATGGAAGGTGGATTCGTGAACTGATCGATCTAAATGGCAATAATCGTACCTTATGTTTATGAGGGTTTCTTGTTTTTCTTCTGCTATTTGTGAAGCTACCAAGAATTGAAAAATTACAAAATAAAATGGAGACAACTAAAGTTGCAAAATTAGACAACAAAGTGAGAGAATGGGGGTCCTTGTTGTGTTCCCGATGTGAAAGCTATAGCTGTACAAGTAGTAATTGAGATATCTGTCAACTTTGAGACAATAATGAGCTCGCAACTGCCTAAATACAAGGCATGTTGTAAATGAGCATGCCCTCTGTGAACATCCCAAAGTTATTTACGTTGGAGCTTTAGTATGCTACATCTGTACATTGAGGTTACGTAACCCTATATAGCAACAACCTTTTAAACATTGCAGCCAAGTCAACAACGCACAAACACCGAGCCACCTCAAAATTTAAACAGCGTACTTCTTAGTCCACTCTTTAGCGGTAGCCTCATACTTCTTTCTATCTTGTTTATAAATGTGAGCAATTTCAGGAACCAAAGGATCATCAGGATTAGCATCGGTCAATAAGGAACAGATGGATAATAAAACCTTTGAGATTGTTAAAGCTGGTGACCATTGATCTTTCAAGATATCTAAACAAATGTTACCATTTGAGTTGATATTCGGATGATATATTTTGGTGGTGAATGCAATCTTTGGTGGTTTGAATGGATAATCCGTTGGGAAATGGATACTTAAAAAGAATACACCTCCAGCATATGGTGAGTCTGGTGGACCCATTATAGAAGCTTGCCAGTGGTATAAATCGTCACCTACTGGACCGGCTGAGCATGATGATGGTGGATCTCTAAAGAAACAAAGTTAGTATATGTGTATGTTGGAGAGACGACGGAACGGGATCTTTCAGCCAAAAGGGAAACAACTTGTAGTGGCAAGCCGTGGATGTACTGTTTATGCCATGACGGTTCCATTTGGTCTTACTAAGCCAAAAAAAAAAAAAATTGATCATTGTCCGTCACCACCGCGTAGTTGCCATCAACGATCAACGCCAACAAAAAAAAAAAGACGAGCGGATCACACGCCCACCTGAGGACATAAAACCATCGTGACGTGATAAATGCAATAAGTAGTTACTTTGACCATAACCCTTTTCTAATTTGGCAACACCCAGACAAATTTTGTTGAGGTTAAAAAAAAATTATCATACGCTAATGTCATACTGATCCAGACTGACAAAGTCCAACGTCCCATATCTTTTGAAGAATATAAGTGTAATAGTATATTATACATACCTTCCTAAGTCTGATAACTCTTTGTTAATACGTTTTAAAGACATTTTAATAGTATGATTATGTGGATTAGTTTTTTGTAGTTGATTATGAAAATAATGTGTGTGGTTAAACTGGATTTCAAATAAAAAAAAAAAAAAAAAAGATTTTTCCTTTTCATTTCCTTCTCTCAGTTTCTTTTTGCTTTTGCTGTTCGTTAATAAAGGTAGTGTACTTAATTACAAAAAAAAACTATAATGGTCGTGTGATATTTACAAAACTATCTTAGTCCAACCTATCAAACTGTTACCAGGAGAGAATCTCTTGCAACTATAGAGGGTGTAGATGGTAAATAATTACCAAGTATTGATAACCTCTTCCCAAGATAAATAGACTTTTCTTAAGCTAAACTCTCTTATGTATTATTTTAAATATTTTTCTTCTTCTTCTTCAAAACAAATTTGCAACAAATTTAGGACAATTGTTTTGCCAGGCTGGCAAAGTGTATGTTATTGTCGAGTAATAATTGTATAGACCCGTTATTAAAGATTTTTTAAATGCCACCTGATTGCCAATGTTAAAAAAGAACAATTTAAATCATGACAACAGAACCTGTCTTTTTATTTCCTCAGAAATATCACAGGTCACGTGTGTAATTGGGCCTACGCTTTACACAAATGACAACACAATCCCAACACAGAATCGATTAGTTTGCAATCCAATACGGTGTGAGGGGCTACTCACCCATGAAACGCAAGGTTATGCTCGATAAGCAGGGATTAAATACCCGATTAAGTAAGGAAATACCTAACAGCTGGATATACGAAAAAATAATAAAGCCAAAATTTCTTGTGCTAGGTCTGAGAGGGTTAGACTTTGCTAGATCAGAGCTCATATACATATATATATTATATTCAATCTCCGGGCTGATCAATTTTGAAAAAAGAAAAAGTGAAAAAAAACTTCAACAAAACCAAAGAGGGTTTTCAGCGGCTACAAATAACCAGTCTAAGAGTGTGTCAACTGAGCATTCGGAGTCTTTTTCTTTTGTAACTTTCCCATATTTTGTTTTCCCCCCCGCGCGCAGACAGAATTCTGCGAACTTTTAGCCCCACCTTGAAAACTAAAGACCCAACAAAAGTGAAGAAAAAACTCACATTGTCCATAACTTCTAGAACCCACACAAGCCTTCTAATCCATTGATGCTAGTCACGTTCAGTTCAAGAACTACATCTGAAAATCTGAGTCCAGGTAATGCACATAGCCCACTTTCAATGAGTTCGAATGGGGAAATCCCGGAGGAAACGCTACCACCGAAATCATCAACCAAAGTGACACAACAGCTGAGTCAATCTAAAAATACTACAAAAGGAAACAATAAAGAAGAGCAAAGTACTGCCATGAAAGCACGACAACATCAGAACAGTTTTCAAGTTTCTTTGACGCGCAGAAATAACGTGCCTGGAGATGGTGCATCGCAGAATAATGGAACATCATCACCGAGTTCCCTTTTATTCAAGAGTGCCTCAGATTTTTGCAAATTTAAAGAGAATGGAAGATCACGACTGGGGTGCTTGACTTGTAAGATACGAAAAAAGAAATGTGATGAGGTGCGCCCAATTTGTTCTGATTGTAAACGGTTGCGTAAGAAATGTTATTATGTCGATCAAGCAACAATGACTACAGAGGAAATACGAAATTTAAAGAGGAAAGTTGAACATGAAGAAAGTAATCATAAATTGAGGCGAAGGAAGAAGAAAAAGGCAAAGTCTGTGGAAGAAGACCAACAGCAGATTGAGACTGATACCTCACTGTCACAACTGTCTACATACGAGTCTAGCAAACCGATAAAAAGTCTGATTCTTCTGGCCCCTGGTGATTCAGCTCGACTGGGGGTATCAAAGGTAGAACCAAGCGTGTACAGTGCCAACGCAATTACCTCAAATGAGAATATCAATGCCCTTCTTTCAAGTACAAACCATGATATCAACGGATTCCCACCACTTGATAGAAACCAATCTGCAAACTTGTCAGATTTGAGAAGTACATCTGGTAGGAGTACAGCGACTGATACACAAGCAACCCCCGATATCAACCTTCACCTGCCAACCACACTTAATGCACTTATTGCTCCACACACAGACCCGTTTGAAGATGTACTTGGATCTTTCAAGTACCCACACCCTGCTGACACCACAACAGCAGAATCACCTTCTGCATTTTTGAATTTACTTCGAGAGATGAACAACAATACCTCCTCCTCTGACCACAAGATTGACGAACTTGACGATTCCAAATTTAATGAGTTTAAACATCTCGCGGCAGCATCACCCGAGGTTGCTCCTGATGTTTATGCCATGATTGAGTCTTTTGATCAAGCTCGGTCTCACGACCATGCCGATCGCTCATTGATAACCACTAGTCCTTCGTTTCCTGACTTGGTTTCAACATTGAATGCTCATTTTAATCCATTGCCTAGTCCCAAACCAAGCTTATTGTCTATCCCAGAACTTGCTGACCCATCAATGTCATACCTTTACAACTACTATGTTGATGTTATCTCGAAAAAAGTTTCAGTAGCACCAACATCGCAAGATGAGTCCAATTCGTACCAAAAGATTTTCCTTCCATTAGCCCAAAAGGATAAAGGGGTATTGTATAGTATACTAGCTTGGGCCGGATTCCAGCTAGGCGGAAAATGGGAAGCAGATGCTACAAACTTTGTAACCAAAGCAATGAAGCATTTCCATAAAGGCAACAACCACGACATGAATGCAATGTCATTGTATAATCAAGTTGAACCTGATCGCAACACCATAATTAATAAATTGGCAACCTTGTTGATTCTTGTTGGTGCAAACATTTGTAAAGGTGATGTGAAAAACTGGAGTGTGTATTTACGATGGGGTTGGAAATTACTTGCATCAAATGGTGGAATTTTACGATTCAATCAATCTAAGGAAGAGAATTGGCTAATTTCAAATTTCGCCTACCATGATTTATTAGCTAGTTCAACTAGTGAACGTGGAACTTATTTCACATCTCGCGAATACAATAAAATTTTCGAAGATCATGATGTGTTCTTCCTTCATGGTCAACTTAACCCCTTGTTGGGTATTTCAAAAAAGTTGTTCACCATTATTGGTGAGATTTCAACTTTACTTTATGAAAGTAAGAAATTGCTACATGAGTATTATTCACGTGGAGTTGATAATCATTTCGAACAAAGTAAAGAATTTTTAAATGAATATTTACATGGACTTGATGATGATATGAAATCAAGAGAGGGTTCTTTAGTTGACGAAGAGCAAGTAGATGATGACGAGTTCTCCAATGCTAGTGATCACCATAAAGCTAACCAATTACTTTCCATAATGATCAAAAAGGCCAAAGCTCTTGAACAACAAATTGATGAATCAAAGCCTGATAAGAGAGATATCTCCAACTTGACGGATTCCGATTTAGAGTTGCAATTGACATTATTTGAAGCGTTTCAACTTAGTGCCAAATTATTTTTACGTGAATCTATCCTCCGTTGTAATCCATCGCATTTGGAATCACAAATGATCAACAACGATTTGATTAAATGTTTGGATATCCTAATCGGAACTCCAGTACAAGCGTCGCTCGTGTTTCCAATTTTCATTTCAGGAATCCATTGCGTTTCCAAACATGATCAAGAGTTGATGATGCAGCGAGTCAATTCATTTATTGAAAATTATGGAATGTTTAATGCGAATAGAGCTAGGGAAGTGATGCAAAAGATTTGGAAAGAAAACTGTAATGGTGATAAAGTTATCGACTGGCATTCTATGTTGAACGAGTTAGGATGGGACTTGAACTTTGCTTAGAGTATAGAATACATAGCGCTACCATTTGTATCACGTGCGCATTTCACTCTCTCTCAATTTCTCATTCTCATCTCGATGGGAAGAAAAAAAACTTCACAAGTTTTTTCACGTACAAAAGGGGGAGAAAAAGCATCATCAATCGTCAAAAGTCTAACCTTTATCACATCACAATATCATGGCTGGATTAGACTACCTTCTTTTTGAAGAGGCTACCGGATATGGTATTTTCAAAGTTCTCATACAACAAGATGACATTGCTTCCAGATCGAAAGAAGTGCAAGAAGCAGCCCACGATTTATCAAAATTTTCCAAAATGGTTGAATTAGTTTCATTTGCTCCTTTTAAAGGTGCAGCACAAGCTTTGGAGAATGCTAATGATATTTCCGAAGGATTAGTTTCTGACTACTTGAAGGAAGTATTGGAGTTGAATTTACCCAAGGGTAGTAAAAAAATCAATTTGGGTGTATCGGATAAAAACTTGGGTCCATCAATTAAGGAAATTTTCCCCAACGTTGATGTATTATCTAATGAGATTGTTCAAGATTTCCTTAGAGGTATTAGAGTATTTGGCGCCAAGTTGTTTAAAGATTTACAAGATGGTGATATAGAAAGAGCTCAATTGGGATTGGGACATGCCTTTTCTAGAGCCAAGGTTAAGTTTTCTGTACAAAAGAATGATAACCATATTATCCAAGCTATTGCATTGTTGGATCAATTAGATAAGGATATCAATACATTTTCAATGAGGGTTAAGGAATGGTACGGATGGCATTTCCCTGAATTGGCCAAGATTGTTTCTGATAATTACCAATTTGCCAAATTGGTTCTCCATATCAAGGACAAGTCAAACTTGACTGAAGATGATTTACATGATGTTGCCGCCATCTTGAATGAAGATTCAGGAATTGCTCAACGTGTTATTGATAATGCAAAGATTTCAATGGGTCAAGATATCAGTGAGCAGGATATGGATAATGTCATTACTTTTGCTCAAAGAGTAGTCAACTTGACTGAATACAGACAACAGTTGTTTAAGTACTTGACCGATAAGATGCACACAGTAGCACCAAACTTGTCGACATTGATTGGTGAAGTTGTTGGAGCCAGATTGATTTCTCATGCTGGTTCCTTGACCAATTTATCCAAGCAAGCTGCCTCGACGGTGCAAATCTTGGGTGCAGAAAAGGCCTTGTTTAGAGCATTGAAAACAAAAGGAAACACCCCTAAATATGGTTTGATTTATCATTCATCTTTTATTGGTAAAGCTGGTGCCAAGAATAAAGGTAGAATTTCGAGGTATTTGGCAAACAAGTGTTCTATTGCTTCAAGAATTGATAACTATAGTGATGAACCAACCACGGCATTTGGTGAAGTATTGAAGAAACAAGTTGAAGATAGATTGAAGTTTTACGATACTGGTTCAGCACCAATGAAGAATTCAGATGCTATAAAGGCAGCTTTGGCTTTGACTGGAGGATCTGATGCCATTATTGAAGATGTTGAGATTGAAGAGAAGCTGGAAAAGAAGGAAAAGAAGGAGAAGAAGGAGAAGAAGGAGAAGAAGGAGAAGAAGGATAAGAAAGAAAAGAAGGACAAGAAAGACAAGAAGGAGAAGAAGGAAAAGAAGAGAAAGGCTGACGACGAAGAAGAAACCCCAAAGAAGAAGAAGAAGAAGTCCAAGGATTAGACTTTTGCCCCATTGTATACTATAATAAAAGGAGAGATATAAAAGAAGAGTAGCTCTACGTTAAACTTTTAATTTTTGATATCTCTTTGTTCAAAAACTGTTCCTAATCTGTTAAATGAGCTAGCAAATAAAAAACACAACAAGTACAAGGACTCACATGATCTCCAGAATCACCACTTGATAAGATGACAGCGTTGTTGTTGTCGTTGTTGAAATCATCGTCCATCGTAATCTCACTTTCACACTCACCTTCTCCTTCACACTCACACCCTCTCACCTCATTCTCTCCTCTTGCTCCCTCTGCTTCACCCAAAAAAGCACGATGTCCTTTTCACATCTTTTCCAACCTTGAGATCTTGAGAAGTGGTACCATCAGCGTTGACAACGGTGGTTGTTGTGGTAGTAGCAGCATCTCCTTTACTTCCAATAATACTCTCTTTTGTCATTATCGATCCAACAATCTTGAAAGTTCTTGCAATTTCATTAGCTGGAGCATGAGCACCAGCACCTCCCTCTTTTCCACCCTCGTTCAACTTCTTATGATTAGGGAAATGATTATCAACAAATTGTTCCAACGATTCATTAAATGGAGCAACTACCGGATCAACAGGCTTAATAAAGATGTTTTTCCCATTCTCATCATGAGTCTTGTCATGCAACTCCTGTTGCACATTAGAAATCCTTCCCTTTGTAGGCTCAACAATGGTTTTATTCACCGGTTCAATAATATGTTTGGAGACAGTTTCATTAATGGCGGAAATCTTGTAGTTAACAGTATCAACAGCAACCAAGACGGGAATAGTTATCGGATTGGTCAAATCTTGTACTTCAACCGTTTGTAAACTGGGTACCATATTGTCCAATTTCGATAAAAGCAAGTTGGAGTAAACGTCACTGGTTTCAACCAAGTATTTAATGGGTTGGAATCCACGAACAAATGTGAATGTGGACTTGGTGGCATTGGTGACGTAGTTACTTAATGGAATCATCTTGAGTACTGATTCACTTGATGAAATTAGTGGATATGATTTCAAATGAGCTGGTGTTAATAAGCCAGGTAATGATGACCCGTTAGATTCTCTTTTAGTTTCAGCCGGTTGCTGTTTCTCTTGTTGTGTAGAAGCATTTTGTTTCTGATGATCTTTTGATGATCCTTCAACTGGTTCATGATTTTGACTCTCACAAACACCATTTTGTTGTTGAGCTGCAGTAGTATTTGGTTTATTGGAAGTCATGATTGCAAGTAATCGTTTGATAATATCTAGCACTGATAAAAAGCAAGCCAAGATTAGGAATGAGAGTAGTTCAGGAACTGAAGAAGACATACGAAAAAGAAAGAAAAAAGTGGACATTTGGAGGAATTTTTTTCCTCCTTCTGATTTGTACTTGTAGAGGGAAAGGCGAAAACTTCAGTTTATAGATTTTATTGGTATGGCTGCGAAACCGACACAAAAAGTGAAATTAAGAAATGAATATCGCCACCAAGAAACTCACCAGACACCACTAAGTTTGTAAAGAGCAAGTCAGCAGCAGGGGGGAAAGGCTATGCTACAATGGATGCAAATCTGTTACGTTTATAGAAAGTAAATAGTATTTTAAAAGAACATATATAAAAAAACGAATCGTGTGACAATCAATGCCATGAAAATGAACTTCAACAACATCATAAACGCCAACTACAACAACAACTGGCATCAAGCCGTGACAAACACTACTGACCAAACTCAAAAAGAAAAAAAGTTTTCCTCAACAGCCTCTACCACCTCTCACATTTGTATATCCAAATTAGAATTCAAACAGTAATTACCATTACCAACACCAGCATAATCAACACTCTGACCACCAAACTCAACCTCATACTCACTTTTCAATTCACATTGATCAATCACCTCATAGTCAGTATCATCACTCTTATCAAGTAAGCTTCCATCATAGCTAGAGTGATCAGATGCATAATCGGTCAAATCTGATTCGAAATCGACGTCCATGTCAATAGCTTCTTGGTCCACTTCATCATCATCATGATCCATTGTGGAGCCACTGGAGCCTATTTGGTTTATTATCCCTATGACATTATTCTCAAACTCATCGTTGTTCATTGGGTTCGGTAATCTATTGAAATCGAGAAAATCTTGCTTGATGTGGTCAGTAGATAAGTTGAAGCGGGGATGTGGTGTTGATGGACAAGTGACTTGGGTAATGATGCTATTATAAGGAGTCGAGTAATTGGAGTTGGTGGCATTGGAGTTGAAGTTTGTGGGTGTTGATGAGTGTGAGTATATAGCATCTTTCTCATCTTGCTGTGGTTGATTGCCAAGTGATTGCAAGTGACTCAGTTTACTTCTTTGCGAAGTTACTGAACTTTGCACAGTGTTGCCACTCGATGCTGGTGTGATGGGATATTGATAAACCCCAGCTCCTTTACCATATGTATAACCTCTTTTCACATCAAACTTGCCCGACTCTTCAAACTCTGGTGTCTTCAACATGCTGGCTACGTAAGCCTTGTCACAGCAACTGCTTGTTGTATTGTTAACCACTTGTGATTCAGCCACTTCTTCTTCTTCCTCCTCTCCAGAACCATCATCATACTCATCATCAGTAGCATCATCGCCTTGTTCTCCCTCTGCATTGTAACTGAATGGTGATCCAAGTTTTGCCTCATATGATTCCTCATCCAGCTTAGTATTTAAATGATCAACATCCTTGCCATCCACTTTCCTTTCAGTCTTGGCAGTATCAATGTCTTGCATCTCAACCTTGTCGTCAAAACGATCAACGTCTTGTGTATATGATTGTATCTTTGTCTGTCTCTCAGTTTCCTTTGCTTCTGCCTTCAGCTTCTTCTTTAAATCATGGTCCAACTTGACCATTTGTTTCTTCAACTCAGCCCTAGTTTGTTTTCTTTGAACACTACGCTTTTCAACTTTTCCACCACGTCTATGCCTCAACTTAACCACCAACGACTCTTTACGTTTATCCTTCACCCCCGTCACCTCTTCCTCCTCCTCCTTTGCCACCTCATTAGTCTCATTTAACCCATAGATCCTTTCATTCAAGTCAGCAGACACAATCTTACTCGCCATAACAACCTCACCAGGCCTATAAGGATGCTTCAACCCACTAGTCATAATAACCACGCGATCCAACTCAAACAACTTTCTCTCACACTGCGGAACCAAATAAAACAATTCATCTTGATCACGAAGCATATTATAAAACATGCGTTCATACATGGCCAAATAACAAATCTCCTTCAACAACGACATCAAGACTGGTTTCAGTTGATACTGTTTTAAATCAATACGTCTAAGGTCGAAATGAGGATGTCTTAGAACATTAATCAATACTTCAACACGACCAATCTTGTCTAAATGATCAGGTTCAATGTGATTAACGTGTTGTGGCCACCAATCAGGTTTCAGTTTGTTGTAGTCGCGATAAGGGAACAATGCTTGTTTATTAGGTTCAAGGATTTTGATCCAAGCTTTAGCAATGTCTTTACAGACATATTGTGACAACGAGTTGAATAAATCACGATACTGGTCTAGTAACTTCTTTGGTGATTGGTTCTTGGTCAAGGTTAATGGAAACAGATTAGTCAAGGTTGGTTTTATCGTCGTCAAAGATGATCTTCCAAGCAACAGTTTTAAATCTTCAATTTGTTCAGCATTGAAATGAGGCGAGTAGTGGAAAGTTAATTCGGTATTTGGTTGTGAATCGTCTTGAGTTATGAGCATATATTTGTACGATGAGTTACCACTAATCTCATGCAATTGATTAATGACCGAGGTTAATAGTTGTATTTGTGACATCTGAGATATATGTAGTAATGATGATCAAAAATTGGGAAAACAATGCAGTTATGAGTGTGAATGTGATACCTAAAGGTGAGCTTATTTTGAGATACAGTTTAATCATGTTCAAAAGATGACGAGGAATATGCAAAGTCATATATATATATATATATATTTGCAAATAAAAAAAACCATCCACTTAGCAACCGACAAATCAGAATTGTGTTTAGTGTTTTTTTTAGCAAGGGGATTTGCAATACAATGGGTTTTGAAATTTATTCACCCACATGTATAACACAATATAAAAGAGGAGTCAAAGAGTTAGGGATAGGGATAGGGGGTGCGTGCGTGTGTGTGTGTGTGCTCCTGTGTGTATTTGTTGTCATTGTGTGTCTGAGTGGTAATGGACATTCCGGTTCCATTAATCCCAAGCCTCTAGCTAAGGAATGTAAACATATAAGATTAAGCGCCTGAATTGTTTCTTTTTGTTTTTTATGGTTTGTATTGTTTTTGTTTTATTGTTGATGATTATTGGACAAAACCTTAATTTGTTTAAATTGCACAAATATGAACAATAAGACATCTTGTGTAGTTACCTTGTTTGGTAGTAGTAGCAAATAGCCGTAGCTTTAAAATGGCCTAGGGGAGTGTGTAAAGCGGGAGTATTTTATTTTTAGACAGGTGTTACATCTGATATTGCAACAAATCAGCATCAGCAAATACGCAATCTAACAGTAATTGATTACATTGTAGCTGCGTTGTGATTAAGAAGTAATCAAAGCGGAGTTAAGTGAGTAGTTTTGAGTATGTACTTTGTTGTATACGAATGAGGAGTGAAAAGACAATGGGGTGTGGTGTGGTGAAGTAGGGGGTTTTTGTTGCTGCTATTGTTCTCATGGTTGATATGACAACATGAATGGTAGTCAAAAACTACACACAATACAAGGTACACAATACAATACAGTAGCAGAGTCAATCAGTGCAATACTACCATTGTAAACAGAGATATGATACACAGACACAGATACAGACACAATATGTATACAGACACAGACATAGGTGGGCACAGTAAACGAGTACATCAAGGCTGCTAGGTACCTGTTCTCTTACCACATGGCCAAGCAGATCACAAAATAAGGAACAGCCACGATTTGCAATTGACAACAACAACAACAACAACCACAATAAAGAAAAAATAAAGCATAAGAGACGTCACAAGATACGAAAAAAACACTTAAAGACACTATAAACATATACACGTGGATACATACCAGAAGTGGTAGTTGCTGGTACAATTTAAAAGCCCTATAGTCAAATGCACGTTCAAGGTATATCTTATTGCAGCGGATGTTTAAGGCTTAATTCAATTACGAAGACTCTAGTAGGTCTCTCTCTTTTACTAAACATGGTATCTTCATATTAGTATTTATGCATAGATCTTGATCTCATCGTTGCTTTAGGTATATAAAGAAATGAGCTCATCTTTTTATATTGGTTTTGTGGCTTAGTGAGCTTGTAATTTTGTGTAATGAATGTAACAATAACAGTAACGTGAGCATGTGATCAACAGGCATATAGATTCAACTACTATCGAGCTGTAAAAAGGCAATTGAACATTTACTTCAAGTGCTAGTGTTGCTATAAACGTATCTATATACTAAAGTGGTTTTGGCTTCGTTGTGTGTCTGTGTCTGTGTCTGTTGTACTTACAAAATGTAAAATGCACAAGCTAAAAATAAATACGATCTAGATCTCACGCTAAAATAGAAACTAAACTAAAGAAAAACAACACAACAAGCAGAAACAGAAACAGAAACAGAAACAGAAACGGGAGCAAAAAAAAAAATGTAACCACCGTTTTATCAATTTATTTTAATATAAATGGACTGAAGAAGAGATAGCGCAAGAGAGATGTGGTAGGTAAAAGAAATTCAGTGCATACTGTGGCTGCATTACTACATCTTACTATTATATTGACTTGTCTTTTGAAATAAGTGGGTTAGTCTTTGGTGCTATAACTAAGTTACTCTTTAGTAATAATCTATATTTAGTTTTAGTTTTACAGCATTAGTTCCTCGGCTAAAATAATTCAAGGGTTTTATTTTATTTTTATTTAGTTAACACAATAAGGAGGAAAGTTTTCTGACAATTTTAAAAATTTCTTTTTACTACGATTTCATCCGACGTTTATTTTTTTTGTTTTTTTTTACGTTTTTACGTCTTTTGAAAGTTTATGCGCTAACGGCACTTAGTAGGAATATGAAGTACTCATTGTATTGCATTGTAATGTTAATGTTGTTGTATGTCGTCACTATGTTGAAGTTATTGTTTACCTAAAGTAGGAAAAAAAGTACACAAATTTGCTTTTTTTGAAGGTACAGCCTTTCTTGGTCTCAAATTGTAACCGTCAGTATAACCATTTTCACTTGCATATGCAAAACCGTAACTCATAACCAACTCAGAACCAGCTCATAACCAAAAGCTCTATAAATGCATAATAATCTAAGCTGAAACGGTATGTGACAAAAAAAAAAGCCCACACATTCCACATCAAATGAGTGGCAATAGTAAGTCAGTTTTAGTGGTGAAAACTAGTACTGGAATGCCGATAAAATACTAGATCAGGTGCCACAAAGATAATTGAACACACAGACACAAAACACAAAATGTCTTTTAATAGGAATTGCGTTTTACCGAATTTTGTTGCCAGCTCTTCGTTATAATAATACTTTTCTTAGTAATAATAATGTCTTTAGAAATAATATCTTTTTAGTTATAATAATAATGCATACTACGTTTGATGATTCAGACACTTTGGTCTGTCCCTCACCACCCCCTTCCACTTCCATGTTTCCATTTCCGAGATTCTGTCGTGTGAGGTGGAGGCTTATTCTGATTGGTCCAGAGAAATTTGCTCACATTGTGTGCTTGCCCCCTTTTAGTTTTTTGCTCAACTTTTATTTTTTCAAATGCCGGTAGAAACGTTTTGTATGCAAACTCTTGACACTGTAATTTAACTATTTGTGTCTTGTGTCTGGTAAACTTCAAACTAAAGGAATAGTAGCTCTGTGTGTGTGTGTGTTTACTGACGTGTTAACTTTGGTCAGAGTTCTTACAGTTTGAGGTTGGTTTTTTGTCATTGCCAAGTAATGCTGTCAAAATACTTAAATTTATTTTTTTTTTTTCATTTTTAGTAGTGGTTGCATATACGCTTTAGGTTAAGAGCATCTCTCTCTGTTTGTACAACATTGTAGTCATCATCTTCCTGAACCAAAATTTCAAAATTTCAAAATTTCACAATTCACTACAGTACAGTACACCTAAAATACACAGTGATACTAGAAAACGTAATATTATTGTCTACTCAACCCAACAGTAGACAAAGGGGTGTTGTTGTTGTTGTTGATAATTGATGCAAGACTCATCACAAAATACAAAATAAAATTCATTCCCGACAGACAAAGAGACAAGAATTTAAACATTCCCTTGAAATAACACAATTCAACCAGCATCTCTTTCAAAAAAAACTTAATTTAAGACCACTCATCTATCTATCTAGCCGAAACATTAGCCGCCGGCTGGCTACTGAACATCGGATCTAAAATTAAAACATTGAACGGCTATATAATCTTAAAAAGCCAGAAGCCACAGAAACAGACCAGTAACAAAAAGCAAAATCAATTTATAATAATCGTTAATTTACGCCTAAACTTTCCCTTACGGTTACACATACCATACCTTACCACACTCTCTCCTTTTCAATATACACACACAACTTCACTCACTTCATCTTTTTGCATCAGAGTCAGATCCAGTATCTCAATTTTTACGAACAAACAAACGTTTGGATATAAGTAGCTCACAAGACACATAAACCATTTATACACACAGACACAACAACACACAACACAACAACACACAACACAACAACACACAACACACGTGCGAAGACAAGTAAACACGAAAACACACGCCTTATACACTGTAATCTTTTTTTTTTTTGCTCTCTTCTACGGATGACGATGCTCCCCTCCTCTCCTTTTCATCATTAAACACCTGAACTTTAGATAATTATCCCGAAACCAAAAATACCAAGAAAAAACGGTACGTTTAGAGCTGTAGGAGTTGTACAGTTGCTGATTACAAAAAGAGGATATTCAACATCAAAGGCGGGTGTTAATGACACAGCAAGAGAGAAGTTAGAGAAAACTCAAAATTTATTAATTTCTTACTCACCGATTCGAGGCTAGATTCAATCAACCACACAAGTAGTCTACACCCAACAGAAATCCCTAATAATAATAATCATAACAGTTATTTATTCGTTAAAAACAAAAACAAATTGTACATGTCTCTCTACCTCTACACAACTCTCCTGTACGTCTTCCTCTAATCAAAGCACACAATCAAAATCTTTTTCCAAAATGGTGCCTTCTTATACCTCTCCTGCTCCTCCAAATTCTGCAACTCCAAAATCTCCGGATCATAAATCACCCTATCCAAATTGACATCAATTTCCTCCACAGGCAACCATAATCGCCAATTACGAGTGTACAACTTATGACACACAAAACACACCAACATCACTGGAGCACCAAGATAATTTTGGAAAAAATTGTTGGCATCGGGTGATCCTTCGGGGAACAATGATGTCCAAAATTGAGCAATCAAAATCAAACTATTGATAATTATTGAACACCATGATCCAATCACACCAGTAGGAGAAACATATGCCAATGTATCCAAGGAAATTCCATTATACTTCAAAGCAGCTCTAAAACGTAAATGAGAAACACAGATAAATAACCAGCATACAACAAATGAAATACCTGAAATGGATAAAAGCCAATTGAAAACCGTCTCTTCTTTATCATAAGCAGCAATGAAAGCAAAAAATGAGGAAAGAACAGTAAGAAACCATGCACGTAATGGTCTTCCTTGCTTGTCGATATAATCCAACCATTTCGGTGCCAATTTCTGATGTGCCAAAGACTGAATCAACCGTTGTGAACTATACATGGCAGCAATAGCCACTGAACAGACGGATATAAGAATAACGGAATTTATAATATGGGGCAACACCTTAACACCATGCAATTCGGCAGCAAGAACATAAGGTGAAGAATGAACATCATTACCAGAAGATCCCATCAATTCTGGTGAGTTATGTGGCACCAATAATCCAACAAATGTTAACGATCCAAGAAACAAAATTATAACCTTGACGTAAACAAGTTTCGAAGCAGCACGAATTGATGTTCTTGGGTTCCTAGTTTCGGCAGCTGATAAACTAATAAACTCCGATCCACCCAATGAAAAAGCACCAGTGACAAACACCGAGGCAAATCCTTTAAAACTGGTAAATGCACCTGGATCATGATAATACCTACCACCAATAAACCCCTGTGGTCCACCACCAACATCAATAATCAATCCAAACAACACAAACCCACACAACATCAACACCTTACATGAATTACAGAAAAACTCAGCAATGGCATAAACTTTAGCTCCACCAAGATTGACTAAAATGACAACGACAAGGAAAATCGTTACCCAAACATCGGGATTCACCGACACTGTCCAAAACTTAATCGTCATTGACGCCGTGACCAACTCCAAAGAAATAACACAACACCATTGGAAAGCATAACTCCAGCCCAACGCAAACCCCAATGAATCATCAATAAATTTCGAATAATACGATTGGAACCCACCTGGTAAACCAGGGTAAGCAATAGATAATTCAGAAACTGAGCAAATTGTAGGGACAAGCATAATCAATCCTGTAATTGCATACGCAATCAAAACACCAGCAGGACCAGCCATACGCAATTTGTTACCAGCAGCAACTAAAAGCCCCGTTCCTAATCCGGTTGATAATGACATTAATCGTAATTCATTCTTGGAAATGGCTTTATTCATATTGTCACCTTCTAGAGTAGCTGGTGGAGCTCTTTGGAATCCATCTAGAAAAGAGTCCCAATGGCCTTTGAATCCTGTATGGGTAGATACGGTTCCTGATGCTGCAGAGTATACATCGCCGTCGTCTGGTTTTTCTAGATTTTCCATTTTAACAATATGTGGTTTAGCAAATGACATCTTCATTTGCTGATTTGCTTAGTTTGTATTGTACTGTGGTAGTAGTTGAGTTTTATGTAGTTGTTAATTTAATATTTTAATAAATGGATAACTCTAGGTTCTAACAATTGAGCATAACAAAAAAAAAAAAAAAGAAAGGGAATAACTTGTAAAAGAGTTCAATTGGAATGCAAAAAATTGATCAATTGACTAGATGTGACTAATGCAAAGTGAATATGTAAAAATACTTTCAATAATAAATAAAAGGACCCTTTCGTGATATAAAGAAAAGTGAATGTAAAAGAAAATAAAAAAAGTAGAAAAGAAAGAAAGAAGAAAGAAGAAAGATAAAATAAAATAAATTTCGTAACTGATGTCAAAATCAAATCTATAAATATAATAAAAAAAAAATTTTTAGCTGCAAACTCCGATGATTGTAGTCGTTACAAAGTGCGGGGTTTATAACCAGTGACCGCTAATTTCGATAGGTATGATGAATGCATATTATGTTTCACGATAAAAAAAAAAAAAAAAAAGCCTGTAAATGTTCAATATGTGTGTGATCCACAGCCCTAAAATGCACCATTTGCTCATCCCAAAATCATTCAAACACAATACAAAAACAGAAGCAAAGCAAAAAAAGAAAAGAGAGACTTTTGTATTTAGGTTTGTGTAGCGTTGAGGCAAAGTGCCTTCATTTTTCTTTTAAGCTGCATAGTGAGACAAACAAAATTTTTGAAGAAAGAGTAAGGCATAGCGATTAGCGTCCTCGCATTGTTTGTTTGTGCATAAAGCAGCGATTCCGGAGTGCAATATGAGTTTGACGAAATACAAAAAAGATTACACTCCCTCTCTAACCACTTGGTCATTAAATGATTTTTGCGGGGGGTTAGAAAGATAACACCATTGGCGTCTTTGTTTTTCTCTTTGTTGTCATGCACTATTGGCTATTCCTCGTGGTTTTTTTGCGGCAAATGATTCTGCTCTTCTTTTCCTACTTTCCTAAAAATTTCTTTTTTCTTGTTTGGCGGTTTCACACAAAATGCTAAAACTTCTTTAGTCCAACTAGAGACAATTAGATCAAAAAGTTAGACTGATAGTAAGCTTCATGGTTGATGATGAATAACACTTCAACAAGAGTACACCAGATGTAATATCTTAGAACTGAGCTCAATGTCCCATTGGTCAAAGATAAAGCCACCATCAGCTCATTATAAAAGGTACAAAAAATTAACTCGTCATCTCTTTTTTGAGTGCTAAGAAAAACGAAAATGGTTACGAAATGCCTCGGTTTGTCATACATGTTTATATGAGAAATGCCGTTACGGAATCGGACTAAAATAAAGCTAAGAAAAAGCCCTTTTCAATCTTTAAAGTGCCGTAAAACTAGTATATTGTTGTGACGTAATTGGGAAGGGGAATAATACATCCCTATGTGTGGTATACAGTGGTTTGTAAATTAACACCACTATTTTGTTTGACGGGAGGAGAGCTAAGCCAATTTCCTTCCCTCAGTTTTCATTGGATGATGAATGAGATGTAATGTAAAGAAATGGAAGTTAAACTCCGAGAAAGAAAACTAGAAAAAAAGAAATTTAAACTTTTGATAGACACAGAAACGTTTTTATTTAATTGGTGTTTGTGTAATCTCTCTAACAATTGCCGTTTCAAAAACTATTTTTTAAAGCATTACACCAAAGTTAAAATATACTTTCTAAGTCTCTGTATTAACTAGTTTTTATCAATCACAGATCTAGCAGATAGGTTAGTAAACGTTTACTTCTTAAAAAGCCAACGAAGCTAATTCCTCGATTCTCATTTGCCTTTTCTTTTCTATCGCCATTTTTCCCGAAATGCAAATGCATAATTTTTCATTTCTGTTTTTCTATTGCAGTTTCTCGAATGATATATACATATGTATGATCGTTTGTTTGTTCGGCCCGGCGGGGGGAGGGAAATCGCCAACCATATGAGAAGCATAATCTAAGTATTCCATACCTCGGTGCATTCCGTTCTTGCATTTGTTCCCAACGTTATTTCTCTTCTCTTTTGCAAACTTCGCTATGCATAACCATATAACTTTCGGCAGGGTAATTTTCTGCGAGAAAAATCATTCTTTAAACCAAAAGATGCATTCAAGATCTAGCAAATGCACAAGAACAATAGTTCAAGGAGTACAGAATACATACTTCATTCGGAAGCTATAAACTTAGATGTACCCCGCTTTCTTCCCCACCATCTAAATCATCTACATTGTTTTTGCAATAAAAGCTTTTTGAGTTTCTTTTGTTACATTACTCGTAGAATGTTAAACAACGTTGGCGGGGCAATCTTTTCCTGATGCAGATACCCAACAAGAAACAAAATAACATGTGTAATGCAATCTTTCCGTTTCTCTCAACCTGGAGTTGTGATGTAATTGGGGGATTACTCTATAACGAGGGGACATGCATCAATCCAAAAGTGATACTCCCCCCAGTGGGGTCACATCCTCACAGAAATTAACTTCGCCACATCAGTTGATCCAATATTGTCCAGTCAAGCAAATATGTGTGCAATAAGACTTTCGTTCATATTGACCTTCATTCAATGTCGCAGCACACATGTTGCTGACACTGACAATTCGCGACACTTCAAAATCCTATGTCACATTTATGCCCGGACATTGGTTTGCGACATACTCAAAATTTGAAAAAAAAAGTTTGAATGAAAAACAGACCACATTGGATTTAGACCCTTTTGCTTTATACCCCAGCCACAATCAAACACCCCCCACACACACACACACACAATGTTAAAAACGTTCACCGCGTCAAAAGTACCCCGATTAGCAGCATTCACCAATGTCTCCTCCACTTTTACAAGACTCTACCATTCAACCGACCACATTGGCACCAACACAATCATCAACCCAAATCTCATTGAATCGAAAATCTTGACTAGAGCAATTGACTATGTTCCCGAATACGGCTTTGAGCCACGGACAATTACTAAAGCCATTCATGATTTACAGTATCCTGATTCGTTGATTCTGGTGCTAACTAGTTCACCACTGGGGTATTCGCTTCCTATGCAGTTGATGATTCATTGGTTGAAGTTGAAACGACAAGAATTGGAAACTTTTGCAATTTCCAGTTTATCAAGCACTTCTGGTGAAGCGAATTCTGCTCCTGGTGTATCATCCGAAGGAGAGAAGTTAAAACGGTTAATCAAGTATAGATTAGAGTTGAACACCCCCATTAAATCCCAATTATCTCAAGGATTAAGCCACTTGGTGGTCCCCTACAACCTAGCAGCCTCACTCGAAGAATTGCTCAACTTGGGCGACGACTTGGCTTACTATGCAGGAGATAAGTCAAATGATTTCGCATGGTACCTGAAACGAGCCACTATATGTTCCATTTACGTCAAGAGTGAATTGTTTCTGTTGAATGATAATACTGGTGGTCTGTGGTTGACTAATCAGTATGTGGATGAACGTGTTGATGAGTTTGTGAAATTGGGTGAAGGGTATAATAGTGTGGAACAGTGGGTTGATTTTAATGCGATTTCGTTGATTAATTTGATTAAATCTCAACTAGCTAGAGGTTAGACTATACATAGTGTAAAAGCTTCTATTATAATACACAGACTTCTTGTAATACGGAACCAACCTAACCAGCGAACACCTTTTGCTTGAAATATCTGCGAAACACGCCTCTCTCCTTCTTGATCTCTCTCCTTCTAAATCTCTCTCCTTCTAAATCTCTCTCTTGTAGTCTCTCCCTCTCTCCCTCTCTCCCTCATCATTGTGCCTGCGTCCTAAGCGCAATCAACTCTCCCCTAATCTTCTCCAACTCACCCTCCTCCAGGTCAATCTTACTCTCAACCCGCTTAATCTCCCCCTCAATAAACTCAATCCTCTTGTCCACATTCATTGAAGCTTCAACATAATCCTGAGGCAACAAGATAGGTCCTGTTAATTTATAAATCTTGTCTTGTTGACTCAATTGAGAAAATTCATCTTGAACAATTTTGTTTTCTTGTAGTTGGGTTTCTAATGTTGATCGGGATGTTATGAAGTCGTTTAGTGTTTGTTGGCGGTTGGAGAATTGGAGTGATAGTGTCTCTAGCTTTTTGTTTAGGTCTGACATCTTTTGGTTGATGAGAAGTAAAAGATGTAGAGGAGTTGATTTTATTGATGGTGTTTTTTTTTTTCTTTCAATTTTCTTGACTTTTCCTTTTCTGTTTTTTTTTTTTTTGCAATCGTGGATATCTTACAACCTTGTATCAAATGCATTTGACGTTTATTAGTTTCACCTACATACAAGCAATTAGATGGAGTTTCGATCCTGCGAAAAGCTTTATCTTGTACTAGCATCTCCTCACGTAACAGAATCTAGCATGAATCATTCCAAATCTCTTCCCAAGCCACGGGCCCCTTTGAGTTCCACCCCTAAAGCAATCTTTCCTTATATATCGGATGTTGGAAATATAGCACAATCTTCATTTTCATCGACAACAATTTCAGTTACCCGCACCTTGTATCGTCTATTATTGAAATCGCCTCCATATTCATGCATCTCTCTATAATCTTCCTCCTCTTCTTCCTCATCCTCATCCTCCTCCTCTTCTTCCTCTTCTTCCTCCTCCTCTTCATCACCTTCTTCTTCCTCATCAATTTCATCCTCCTCTCTTGATCCTTTTGCATCACTTATATTCTCATCAGAAACAATTTCCTCATTGGCATCATGCATTTCCTCATCATCTTCTTCATCAAATACCGCGTTTTCAGAAACCGCAGAATGATCAAATTGTGGCCGTGGTGGATGGTAACTAGTATGCCTCCTTTCGTAATCCCGATCACGGCATTTGGCACTGCCACCACTACTTCTCCTCCTCCTCCTTCTCCCCAGTGACGAATTCGACCTATACTTCTTAGCAGTAGCTTGTGATCGCAGTTGTTGATACGGAGTAGCAAACAAATCCTGATTAAACACAAACCCCTGACACTCACCTAATGAAATTATAGAATAGTTCGATATATATTGACCATCTGCACCTCTTATACCCGAGTATATAGAATTCCCTGACTCGTAAACTTTGAAATTCTCATCTTGGATCATAGTGGGTGATAGGAATGAGTTTCGCCTAAACCAAGGAGATGAAGTATTGGCAAATGATGAATTTCTTCGTTTGATAATGGTTGGTTCTGGACGTGGTGAGGTAGTTGTAGATTGTGGTTTAGGAGATATTGGAGATTTAGCTCTGTGCATTTTAGCTGTAGGTCTGGCTATTGATGGTTGCTGTTGCGGTGGAGGTGAAGGTGTTGTTGCTATTTGTTTGCGTAAAGAAACTGTGGTGGTGGCTGTCGTTGCAGGAGTCGCGGATAAATTTGAGTTTGAAGTCGATTTACGTCTAAGTTTGGCTAATGTTTTAGAGGAGAGATAATGACCCATATGTTGTGACAAGATGAGCGTATTGGGAGTGAGAAGATAAATATATGTGTGTTTTTATGGGGTTATCTCTATTATGTCTTGTCTTGATGTGTTGGTGTTGATATGGTGGTGGTCATATATTTTTTTGCTGTTTCCTAAATTAACTCTGTTGGTTATATGAGTGTGAGTAATATTTTGTGAGTGTGTGTGTAGTTTATTGTCTTGTGTGTCTTTCCTTATCGCTGTTTTATCGGCCGAGACAGACAGACAGACAGACAGAGAGAGAACTATAATGGTTCTGTGCGCTACCTTTAGCATAAGCCGAGGGCCAAAACCATACGACACCACCAATAGAGGTATACAATATTCTCTCTACACTTTAAACCAATCAGTAGTTTCTTCAAAATCGTAATCATCGTAAAATCAAAAAAAAAAAAAACAGTATATGTTTCTACATATCAGCACTTCTTTTACCATTTGTTAAATAATTTCTTCCTTTTTCCTTCACCTTCATCATGACAAAATTCAATCCTTCTCTTGTATTTTGTATATTCTTCATAAACCTCTTGTGACTCCACTCTTCAATCTTCAGTTTCAATCCAAACAAATTCGAAGAGAACTTAACCTTTGAATCAACAATGGTGGTCCCAAGAGCACCATTACTATTCTGTTCTCGCCCACCTGAATATTTCAAATATTCCTCAACTCGAATAAACTTCCGATGATCAATATTACTCGTGTATGAAATTAATGTATTTGTCTTGGGGTTAATTATTGATTTTTCAATAATCCATGAATTCAAATTAGCTACACCAAGAAATGGTTTAATAAACTTGGGTAATTTGCCAGTCTTGACAATGATTCGCGTAGTGCATAAGCGTCCTTGTTTGTCGACATATGATTCTAATGTGTCCACTGATAACACATGTTTGGCATATGGGTTAGGATATCGATTGATGAATGCTAAACTGGCAGTTTCAAAATCAAAATTGAACCGATGCTGGTTTTCAAAATATAATACCATTTTTGGAAGGATGAGTAGACTTGGGTGTGTGGCGTGTGGTCCTATAAAGGTGGTTTAAATAAATAAGGGACAGATTGAGTCTATATTGTACCAGGTGGAACCGAAGTTAGGTTTTATATGATTACCAATGAGGGGAGATAACTCAAGTGAAATTTTTTTTTTTCTCTCTTCGGGGGTTTTTCTCTTGTCGCGCGCACTGTTTGGAATTAACACCGATCTTTTCTGATGGAGTTAGGCTATAAGTTCGGTGGAAAAATAGATTAGGGGTAGACGTCGTACTATGAAGTATCTGAATAGGAGTGTAAACTTTTTTTGTAAATTGCATAGAAAAATATCTAATGAAGAAATTTGCTCAATTTTTCAATTTCAGCGAATCAGCTGATTGGAAACTTGCATTACTCGCATAAACCTTCTCATTATGCAGAAGATGCACGTGACATTTATTCGGAGTTTCTGAAAACAACAATTGTCAAATCACATTTTAATGATTTTGCAACCATATCTAAAGTCTCGGAATATTATAGAAGCAAAACAAATTCTCCACTTATAGGTTTCAATCATTTAACATGATTAAATCAAACTCTACTTGCCTTAAACATTTAAAAGGAACAATCTTCAACACCTCTTGCCCTTTGCCTTTGAAAAGGTATAGCTTGTAGAAGTTGGTCGACGAATCAGTGCACTACTCTATAAAAAAAAAGTGATGATGAGAAAGTAACAAATAACCGCAATCTAATAGACTTGGTTCTCATGTAAAACTATTGTTCATCAAGAATTTTCATCAGAAATTTGTGCAAAATTTTCTTCAAAAATATGCCGAAACCAGGTAGTTGCTTCCAAAATTATAGAATTGTTCGATGCTAAAGTAAAAGAGCGCGGTTCGGTCACTTTAATCACATTTAAAGAAACCCATATTCAGTTCAAATACATGTATATAGCTTGAAGAGAGTACCTTCAGGAGTTCAACCACTGATTACTTCAACGAACTTTAATTCACATCTGAAACGTCAAAAGTTTATCACTTTCAAGCTGTCAAAAGAATAATTGAAATTGTGCAAAAATTGACGGATAAAAGATATTGAGTCAATCTAACTAAACTTTCACCAATAGGAGTACATAAGATAGATGATAGTATACTCTATTAGGTAACCTGGATGAATGGAAGTTTTCATTTTTAATCTTGCTACCATAGACCGCGCATGTGAGAACTGAAAAGTAAAATTGCTCACGGAAGAAAGGAACTTCTTTCTGTGCAGATTTGAATCTATGGACAAACGGGAGAAAAAACAAAAATGTGGCATGACTACAAAGGTAGCATTTCTAAGGGAGAGAAGATTAAAGAGAGGAGCCATAGCAACGTTTGATAGACGAAGGTATACCATTACCTCCTTTAGATCCATTGTTAATCACTATGAGGATAGGGAATAGAGGTCACATTGATTCGGAAGTTAAAGTGCGAAGTTGCGGTTATCCGTGGGAATTTTATGATTTTTAATTTTTTTTTAAGCTCGGCTTTTTTAATTGATTAGACAAAGAAATGCTACACAAAGGAATATTCCTTACTTGAAAAATGAGTCAACTAAATTGACACAATAGCAGGAAAAACCTGGAGAAACGGAAAACCTCAAATTCATTTTCTTGCAATATAAATATCCCATAAAATTTCCCAAGACCTACTTCAGACAATCCTTCCATTCTATCATCAATAGATACATTTTCTTCTTCATACCCCTTTAACAAATATTCATAACTACACTATGGTTGCTCAAAGAATTCTCAGTATAAGCAATATTCAAACCGCTGCTAGGCACTGGGTTCCAATTGCCAAACACCAAATGATCAAATACCCAAAAGCCCAACAATCTAGACAACTCATATCAAAACAATTTTACTCATCAAGGATAAGATGTGTTAATTACAACAATATCAATGATGTATCTTTGGTATCTAATGATGACATCATCAATGCATCTTCTGCTGCAACTAGTTCTACTAAAGCTTCAAGCAAGGAAGACGCTGAACCTTTTGAGCCTACTATCTACTCATCAGAAGACATCCACACTGCTGGTCCAGTAAACAGAGCTTAGAAAGAGTTTACGATTTTTTTGCTTTTTCAATTCTATGTATAATGAGTGATGATTTCAACGATTAGTTTATTTCAATTTGAATAAACGTTAATGTAACAATAATAACTATTGTAGTTGTCTTTTTTAAGTATTACTTTTAGAAAAGCTTTGTCTACTCCACAATTGAATTGGTGTGGATGGAATTGATACGGGATTTTGGTAGTAAACGTTTTATCTGAGGAGAACAAAACAGCTTTCCACTCCCCTCATTTTAACAAACGTACGTCATACGATGCATCTTTGCTTATCAGTGGTGACGTAGTTGATTAAACCCCCGGGATGAGGAGAACAAGACCCGGATGACAGTGCATCCATTGAGTGCACTAGAGAAGCAAGGGTGTGGTTAGAAGTGGTAGCGAGAAAATCAACAAACTGAAGCCACAACTATAAACCATCAACCAACTCCTACACTACACAATGAAGATAGCGGTTGGCCAACTATGCTCGTCTTCGAACATCCAACGAAACCTACGCATCGTATACAAGATCCTCAACCAAGCTGTAGAGAGCCAAGCTAGGGTCCTTTTCCTACCAGAGGCCACTGACTACTTGTCTCAAAATGCAAAACATTCAATTGAATTGTCACAACAAGTCAAGTCTAGATTCCTCACTCCACTACTCGACCACATAAAAAGCATAAATCGGTCTACATACGTGTCAATTGGTATCCACTTACCCAATGCTTCAGCCACTAAAGTTGAAAATGTTCACTTGTTGATTGATCCAAAAGGAACAGTAATATCTCGGTATCAGAAATTGCACTTGTTTGATGTAGATGTACCCAATGGACCAATACTCAAAGAGTCAAACTCAGTTGAACCGGGAAAAGAAATTACTCCACCATCATCAATTGATCAAGCCAATGTTGGCCTTTCTATCTGTTATGATATACGATTTCCTGAACTTAGTTTGAAATTGCGTCAACTTGGAGCTAATATCCTTACTTTCCCCAGCGCATTCACTACTAAAACAGGAGAGGCCCATTGGGAAACATTAAGTAAAGCTCGTGCTTTGGACTCACAATGTTTTGTTGTTAATGCAGCACAATGCGGCCATCATGACGTTGGTACCAATGAGAAAGGTGATGTGGTGGAGAGAGTTAGCTATGGTGAGTCCATTATTGTTGATCCATGGGGTACTGTCTTAGCAAGAGGAAGGAAATTTAATTCCACAGATTTTACTATCGATGATGACGGTGATTACTATGAAGTAATTTATGCTGATTTGGATTTCAATCAGTTGAACAAGGTGAGAACAAACATGCCGTTGATAGAGCAACGAAGAGAGGATATATTTGGACAATTGTAATGATAGACTGCTATATACTATCTACCCTCTGTTTACCATGCGTAGTAGATTTTGAACATTAGCCTTGTCTTTTAGATACTCAATTGATGTATAGTGTCAGTTTCAACGTACGGTAGCTTTGTTCTTGTCTTCCAGAGAAGGCCCTCGTTGCATCATTAAGGCACAAAAAAAAAGACAAATATGAAATTTGAGATTCTCTCGAAGGCGAAAAGTATACAGACTTCACACAATGTTGGTACGTACAAGCATCTCATCAAGTAGCGGCACCATGGTTACTAACACTCATCTAGATTAAACCAATTACCGAAACTAGAACTCCTCGTCATGCATTAGACGACGAAGATGCCAATTCGAAACCAAACCCCATCCCCGAGATCAAAATATCATTGACTGATGGAACTAGTGAATACGACTATGCATTGATTGTTCCTCATACAATTAGCTTGATTCAAGACCAATTACCCAAGAGAGTTAAAATTGGAGAAATTACAATTGATTATGCAAGCTTGATGAAGGATCTATCAGTTGAAGAACAAGAGGAGTATGATGAAGATGAGCAATTGTACACTGCCCTTGAGAATGAGGCTCTTAAGAATAAATTCAAAACGGAGGTTATACCAGTCTACTTATCAAATGGGATTCTCTCAGTGGTAGTTCCACATTTTGCAAACATTATTGCTTATAATCTTCTTGCAAGAAAATTGGTTCAACAGTTGCAACCTCTAAAGAGCTGGATACTATTAGCACCATCAAATTTAAACAATAACCAATCGATAAACCAATTACCGTTGACATCAGACACCACATCTTTGGTATTATCTCAAGTGCCAGTGTTGCGACCACCACATTCCGTAACCGGTATCACAGCAGCCATCTTGTCACAGTTAAACTTGTCGGGCGCAACTAATGTCATCACCTTGGTGTTGAATTCCGAAGGACATTTGGGCTTTGAAAAATCAGATAATGATGCTATTGTGGATACCGCATACGTTATAAGTGACATTGTCGCTACCCTTGATAAGCAAGAGTATGTGAAAAGCATCAGTTCGAAAGTGAGAAAGTTTAATGGATACTCCAATTTGGGCATATACGTCTAGACAGCATTCAATTAGTTGAGTTTCTCATTGACAAGAAGCAATTCCATAAAACACTAACTGAAGAACTAAATGGCACTTGAAAATCGCGAGGTACAATCAAGAAGTTGATAAATTGAATAGGAAACCAAACTGAATAATTAATCATTAAAGTCTTCAAATAAATCAAACTCAACTTCTTTTTGGTATCTTCCCAAGTCCCATTCTCCAAAACCATAGTACCATAAGTAAAGAAGCAAAATAACGAAATTGGTGAAAAGCAAAATTGATCAGTCATTACTTTTCTCAAAACTTCAATAAACTTGGGATCTTTTGAATATATTTGAAGAAATTTATACCACCAACATTGTACAAACCCCATAATGAATCCCCAACACATGAATCCTGCCAATCGATTAAAATTGAAATACGTTAATGGAACATAGGTGATTAAATCATTTGTGAATCGATCTTGCTCTTGCTCTTGCTCTCCTCCTTCATGATCTCTTCGTAGATACTCTATGAATCTATCCAAGCCTTGATCATCAATACTGACGTCATCGTCAGTAGCCACGTCTTCTTGCTCTGTGCCAGCACTTGTTTCAGTATCAAGAGCAACCAGCAGTATAGGATCATTTAGTTTGAATGAAATCATCGGTTGGTCTGGCCGGTAGCTTAAAATCAGTTGTGCTAAACTCTCTGATATTCCATAAAGCACCAAGTTAGTCACGATAATGGTTATCAATGATGATTTCATATACAAGTTTGTATATTTTGTTGTCAACTTGTATAGGAATGTGCCCAAGATTAAAATGATTAGGAAATTTAGTAGTGGTATATTGAAACATCGAACACTATTTGCTAGTCTGGTTAGCGGGTGCTTTCTGTTGGGTACATCTGCCTCATCGTCTGCTAGCTGGATAGGCATGGTTGAATGGTTTAATGATAAAAGAGGTTATTCGTTTTAGAACTCTCTTTTATATCCGATATGGAGTTTGTGATAAATAGAAGTCGCCGTTGCTACCATTCGCTACCAACCTCAATGTTACCAATCAAAAAGTGACGAAAAAAAGAAAATTTTGAGTAAGCAGAAGAGAACAAAGAAAGCATACAACGACAATGTCATACACTCCATCCAATACTCCTGTTAGAGCTGCTCCAATCTCCAGTGACTATGAGCTCATTGATGGAGATCCATATTTCACCAAGGTTGTCCGTTACTTTCGTCCATCAGATTATTTAAGCTGGGGTATATCTACTGCCCTTGTCCCCATTGGAATAAACGTATGGGAAAGATTAGAACCATCTTTAGGTAAAGGCATGAAGCCATCTCCTATTGCTGGTACAACATACCGTGCTGCAACTGCAATTGGGTTCATTGGCGGATTCTTTTTAGCTTATGTCAACACAAGTCAACGTTTTCTTGGATGGAAGGAAAACTCACGAGAAGTTGCTAAAGATAGATATGAAGTTAAGAAGTTGTTGAGTCAAGGAAGATTGCCATATCATGAAAATGAAAGTGCATTGGATGATAGGTCTAAGGATGTTGCTAATAGGAATTCACAATATAGTAGTTCATTCTTGTTTATATTACCTTGGTTCAATTTGGCTTATCACCCATACCATCAAGTCAACTTGAAAAAGTATTATGTTGATAGACCAGGTGAGGAAGATTGGGGATTTAAACTAAAACCACTTGATGAGATTTACGCCAGCACTGCTAAGAAATCAGCCTAAAGAGGGAAGGTGTGGAGGAGATTCTGGATAGAAAGTGATTGAGTGTACTGCTGTTCAGTTGAGTTAGATGTTGGAGGTGATTGAAAGTACTGTTGTTTAGTTGGGTTAGATGTGGAGGGTGATTTGTAAATGTGGGTAGCACATATAACAATGTACATTATTTAAAATTATCAAACATAGCGAAGCATAGTGTCAGTGTCATACTCTCCTACAGATACGTAGACACTCGGCCTCTGTATCTCAGTCTATGTAATCTCTCAGGTGCTCACTTCATCTCTCTCATTACTCTATTGCACAAAATCAATGTGTGTGCGTACTCAAAACAAAAACATAAACAAAACCAAATTTTTTATTTCTTTAACCACATACCATAAAATTATCAAGGTAAACGATGGCCGAAGAAGTGGACTTTACTACCTTACCACTCGAAGAAAGATTGGACCATAAAGTATGGAAAGCCCGTTTGAGTGCATACGAAGAGCTTTCAAAACAATATGAATCGTCGCGTAATGATCGTGATCCAGTGTTTACAAGTCAACCACCAGATGTATTTAAGAAATTTTTGACTGATTCCAACGTCGTGGCACAAGAAGCTGGGTACAAGGCTTTTATTAACTACTTGAAGTTTGGAGGAAACGCGTCTGTGGTTGGACGTCTTGTTAAATCCATTGGTATTATTCAACCCATTTGTGAGAAAGGATTATCATCATCTAGGAAAGGAACAAAAGATAACGCCATTGAAAGTATTTTAATCATGATTGAATACATTGATAGTCCTGATTTAATAGTGGAGGAGATTTTACCTCACCTTGGTAATAGACTTCCTAAATTAGTTGCTGGATGTGTTACTGCATTGGTTGCAATCTATGAGAACTTTGGATGCAAGATTGTCTCCCCAAAAGTAGTTATCCCATCATTGGGTAAATTGTTTGGGCATGCTGATAGAAACGTTAGATCAGAAACTACGAAATTGGCAGTAGAGTTGTACAAGTGGATGGGAGAATCTTTACCATCCATCTTATTTCCTGATTTGAAACCGGTGCAACAAAAGGATTTGACTCTGGCATTTGAAGCGGTTAAGGATGAAAAACCACAACAAAAGAGACTTACCAAGCTTCAGAAGGATGAGATTGCTAGACAAGAAGAGGTCTCCAGTGCCACTTCCGTGTCACAAGATGATGTTGAAATGAGTGATGCAGCGTTACCTGACTCCAACTTTGATCCATTGGAGTTTGTTGATCCAGTGGAAGTCTTGAATAAATTGCCAGGTGATTTTGAGGCGCGAGTGACATCAGCTAAATGGAAAGATAGAGTTGAAGTTTTGGAAGAAGTCCAGTCGGTGCTAGAGAAGGCACCAAAGTTGGTTGATAGTGACGACTATGCCGCACTTGTGAGAATTTTTGCCAAAAACATGGGTGATGCAAATATTCAAGTTGTTCAATTGGCTGCTACATGCGCAAATTATATTGCCAAAGGATTGGGACAACACTGGCAAAGGTACCAACCGATGATTTTACAAAAAGTTATTGAAAGAACTAAAGAGAAAAAACCATCGGTGGCTCAAGCATTGGATGCATTTTTAGATACTATGTTTTCCATCTCGGGTCTCACAGGTCTGATACTTGAGGAAGCAGTAGCCGGAATGAAACTAAAGGTACCTCAAAACAAAATAGCTTGTGCTAATTATCTTCAACGGTGCTTTGCCAACGCTTTGAAGCCACCCAAGTCAAGTGAAATTGATTTGATTATGTCTACTGGGGTCAAGTTGCTCAGTGACTCTCAACAGCCAATTAGGGAAGCAGCCACCGAAATGATAGGAACCCTTATGAAAATAACTGGAGAGAGGGAATTGAACAAGTTTCTTGAGAATACTGATGACAATAGAAAGGCCAAAATTTTTAAGTTTTGTGAATCAGTTACAGTCAAATGCTCATCAGCACAAGCTAGGTCGGCACCAGTGTCGCGTGATGTTCCAACAAAAAGGCCCCTTTCATCTCGTACAACATTGCAAGGTAGAGGAACTGGGTCCTCTACCATACCTTCAAAGCGTGAAGCTAGCTCACCAGCAAAAAGAGTTGATGATGGGAAAGCGACTAATTTGGGCAAAGGATTGACGTCAAGATCATTAGCTAAGCCAACTTCTACTTCTTTGCGCCCATCCAAAGTGGGCAACTCACAATCCCTTACAAACAACCATATCAACTTGTCGCATCCACTGGCTGTTCAAAGTACACCTACACCGCAGATTGAATATATCGTGGACCCTAAAATGGAGGAAGAATTGGAGCAGTTAAGGCAGGAAGTAAAGAGATACCAGGAGCAACAGCAGCAGGACAAGTCCATGATACAACAACTTAATAAAGAAAACGTCACGTTGAAGGAAGAAATTAGTTCGTTGAATTCACGGCTTGAAAATGAAATGCGATCTAGTTCAATAACAATTAGTCACAGGGATACACAGGTTAATAATTTAAAGATTGAATTGGATAAAATGAACCACAAGATTAGAGATCTCGAAGCTGAAAGGGAGATAAACAAGTTGCAACAGTCCAATCAAACTTATCTTGCAGGCGACACCGTTCAACCTGCTCATGAGAGCACAAATTACCGAGAACCCGATATAAGGAAAGGCGTAAATCGATTATCAATTACTGAGCAGGATAGGCCGGTCAACCCCACTCCAGGCGATAGCAACACGACATTGGGATACAATCGAAACTCATTTCATTCAATATCCAATAATCGAGAAAAGTTGGATGTCGATGCTGGTGATGATTGGAAACGAGCAGCTGAAGTGACTCAGCAGTTAAAGAAGAGGATTGAAAGGATGAAAGCAAGAGCTAGGACCCTGACCCCTGTGAATGTAGAGTAAAGTAAAATAGCTAGATCGTATATCAAATGTTACACACTAATTTCCATTGAATTCAACAACTTTCGATTAACATCGATTGACAAGACAAAGCACTTGGAATTAGGTATACCCTTTTGGCAAAGTTCATCATAGTATAGAAGGTACATTGGCATGTATCTGTCCACAAACACTTTAACCTCTTCATCGCTCATTCCTTGGCCTTTTAAGGCAATCAAAGCGTGCTCTTGCTCTATTCTCCACTTGTAGACGTCTTCAATGGAATCTGTTTGCAATATTACAAATTGAGAAAACATCTGCCAGATGGGAACATATCTTGAAAGCTGGGAATTAATATCCTGTATTTGGTAGAGCTTATGCCGTTGTAGAAGAGAATCAACTGGACTTGTTAGGTATTTTATATTGATCAAATCATCATCCAAGGGCATGAAACCGTTAAACCAACCTTCACAGATAACGACGTCGACCGGTTCATCAAGAACAGTTCCAACTGTCCTCAGACGATCACCCAAACCTCCGAATGCAGATTTGTCATAAGAAGGAATCGCTACTGGCACCCATTGTTTTTTATAGTTCCCGCAGATTTGGCCAAGTACCAGTTGTAGCAAGTTCAAATCATGAGTACCTGGCAAGCCTCTTCCATTGAGTAGCTTATTATCATCTTTTATCGCCTCCTGAGTTACCCTTTCTTGATCTGCTCGAGTTAGGTAAAAATCGTCAATCAGAAATTGGCTGAATTTTAAGGTGGGGTAATTTCTTTGTAAGGTTTGGGTCAAGTACGATGTCAAATACGTCTTGCCTGATCCCTGAGGCCCACTGATACCAACAGTCAACGGCTTGAGAGCGCGCTTGAAGTCATAGGAGTCAATTGCTTTAGATACAAACTTGATGGATGCGTCAATAGTCGTCATTTGATGTGCGCTTGAGCAATGAAAATTCGAGTGAGAGCCATTTCAGAATTAAGTATACACCAAAGAGTCACAATTAAATTAAGCTACTAAACAACTATAAAGCTTTCAACTCTTTCAACTTTTCTATCAATTGATCTACGTTTTCCACCTTGACACCAGCTTGTCTTGCAGGTGGCTCTTCAACTTTCAACACTTCCAATCTATTGTCAATTGAGTCAAGACCCAAGTCCTTCAATTTCAATTTCTCTAATGGTTTCTTTTTCGCTTTCATTATATTTGGCAAACTAGCATACCTAGGCTCATTCAATCTCAAGTCTACTGTGACAACCATTGGTAATTTGGCTTTCAATACATCAGCACCACCGTCAACCTCTCTTGTGACATAAACTTCCTCTCCTTTGACTTCAACTTTTGAGGCATTTGTAGCTTGTGGCCAGTTGAGCAAACCAGCAAGCATTTGCCCCGTTTGGTTAGAGTCATCATCTATAGCTTGCTTTCCCAATACTACCAAGTTTGACTTTTTATCCTCCACAACTTTCTTCAACAATTTGGCAACTTGTAATGGTTCAACAGTCTCTTCACCCACATCAATTAATGTTGAAGTGTCGGCACCTTTAGCCAATGCAGTTCGTAAGATATCTTGTGCCTTAGTAGGGCCAATTGACACAGCATGTATGCTTTCAACCAATTCAGGGGTCTTTTCCTTGATACGAATGGATTCTTCCAACGCAATATCACAAAATGGATTTATACTAAACTTAACACCCTTGGTTTCTACACCAGTGTTTGTCTTGTTGATTCTAGGTTTTATAGCATAGTCAATAACCCTTTTCACAGGGACAAGGATTTTCAATTTGTTGGACATATCTTGGAGTGGGCTGATAATGGGAATGTATTGGATCGTGAAAAATTGACAAATTTCTCTCAAACCTCCTCCGATTTAAGGGATTTCAAAAAGAGGTAGCGCATGCTTTTAAATTTTCACCAAAAGACACCGCTCTTATACACACGGACAATATGACAAAGACTGAACTAACAGAAGGTATGTACCATGTAACCTCACACACTTCTAAATACCAACTACTAACTTCTTCCCAGATGAAATCGCGTTGTACGATAGACAAATCAGATTATGGGGGATGGCAACCCAATTGAGAATTCGATCCACAAAAGTCTTGGTCATCAACCTCAGTGCAGTTGGTACTGAATGTGTGAAAAACTTGGTTTTGGGTGGATTAAACTCAATAGAGATTCTTGATAGCTCTAAAGTCAAAGAGGAAGATTTTGCAGCACAATTCTTTTTACCAAACGACGACTCAATAGTGGGACAATTGAAATTGCCATTAGTGGTTGACAATATCAAGGAATTGAATACCAAGGTTGATTTGAGTATTAATACCACTCCTCTAGATGATGCACTTGCCAATCCGGACTATTTTAAAAAGTTTGATTTTGTGGTTGCCACAGAAATAACCAAACCCCAAATCATTCAATTAGATGATATAACAAGGAAATTCAACATCCCGCTCCATGTAAGTGGAATGCACGGCTTTTATGGTTACATACTTGTTGATCTCATTGAGCATATATCTCAAAACGAACTCAATGAAAGTTCAATACCACGAAAAGTTAATATTGAAGACACAAGAAATAAGAGAATTATTGCAGTCAAGCCTGATCCTCAAAGAAAAATTGACTTGGTTACTTACAAGGACGTATTTTCTCCACTCAAAACTATCTTTGATTCAAAAGAGTTGGCTAAAAACGCAAGTAAAAGGGAGCTACGCAAGTGTAACGTGTTACCGGTAATTTTTGCTTTATTTGATGTTCCTCGTCCAAAGAACCCCAGCGATGTGATTGATATCAATCTATTAAGGGACAAAGTGAAGGAGACATACAAAGCTTTAAATCTTCCTATCTCAACATTTTCGGAGGAAAACATTCAAAATTTAAGTCAACAAGCATATACCGAGTTTTCGCCTACTGCTGCTATCCTAGGAGCAACATTGGCTCAAGAGCTTATTCGTTTCTTGGGCAAGGACTATACTCCAATGAATAATGTTATTATATTGGATTCTCTGCATGCTTCGATGCCAATCTATTCTATGTGATAGTTATACAGCTTACTTACTTGGTGTACTGGTTCTAGCTTTACGTTTTTTGAAATGCGAGGTGTCTTTTAAAAATTTGAATGCATTTCCAAGTTTAGTCTCTAATTGTTCATTTGCAAGCTCTAAACTCTTGATTTCCTTAAGGAGGGATTGATGCTGTGTTTCAAACTTGGCTTTTTTACTCTCTTGGTCTTGCTCATAGTCGTCATATTTCCTCTTTGCATCTTGGATTTGCTCCTTCAAAAGAGTTTGTTCTTGTTTGGCTTCTTTTGCGGCATTCAATGAGTTTTCGTACTCTTTGTTTGTGAAGTTCTTTTCGTCGTTTTTAGACTCGATACGGGTAATAAACAGTTTGACTTGTTTTTCGAGCTCCCATATCTGTAATTGGTTCTCTACATAAGTCTTCTTTTCTGGTGAATCAACTGTGTCTTGAAATTTTGAGATTTCGTTTTCCTTCTCTTCAATTGATGACTTAAGCTGCTCAATTTGCTCCTGCTTTTTGGCGTACCACTTATTACCACTATCAATTCTTTGTTGTGAATGATCCAAATCGTCAAATATTTTTGAAACTGCAAGTCTCATTTCCTTTTCCCTTCTTCCAACTCTATTCTGAACCTCTTCAGAATCAAACCAGTTGTATGAGTCAAGTTCATCCTTTGCCCTTCGTAAATCTTTACAAGCAGCATTTAATTGAAGTATAGATTTGTGGGTTAGGATGTTACTGTCTTGTGTCTCTGTTGCCCCAGTTATTCCAATAAGCTCATTGTATGAATTCTTTGACGGATTAGTAATATAGTCCAGTTCTAAACGTTTTGTTTCGTAATACGTTGGGGTTGCTTTCTCTTCTATAACTGGTTGTAACCCATAAGGGGTGTAATGAAAGTGAGCCTCCGTCAATAATGATCTTTCAACGTCGATTGGAGTATACTTTTGAATTATGGGAAGATCAGGCAAAGGCCATGATGCATAAGTGTTTTTGTCATCACCAAATACATAGTCAAAAAAATTGGGTCCCAAATAAGAAAGTTTTTGATGATAAATGGGGAAAATATCGGGAGGTATGTTTCCTATAAAATCTCTCAAGCATACAACAGACGATATAAGCTTGTATAAATAGTCATCATCACTCACCGCGTTTTGATAATAGAGCTTTATGTGCTCTATAGTCTTGAAAGGAGCCAATCTAATAGTAATTGCTGGCTTTTCATTTGATGAATGGTTCATTGTCTTTAATGATTGGTAAAATTCGGTTTCTGTGTTGACATTACCATCAATAGTAACCAAAATATCAAACCTGGACTCTTCGAAAACTTCATGATCTCTTTGAATATCACCATTGGCAGGGATAAGATGTATCTGAGTTGGCGCTTTGGAAGCACCGCCATGCCCATTTGGAGTACCCCCACCACTACCATTTCCATTTTTAACCGCCTTTTTCGACTCTCGTTGAATATTGTTTCCAACATATCGCTTAACGGTTTTGTTACCGGGACAGACCATTATCAAAGCCTCAATCAAATCAAAAAGCTTTACATTATTGGTCATAACAAGTCCCACTGATTTTTTTTTGGAAGTCTTGTTCAGAATAATAACATTCAACAAATCTTTCAACACATTAAACTTTCCGCTCGTCTCTGCTAATTTAGCAGGCATGTCTTTAACAGCTAGATTTTTTGGCATATAATGACTTATCAATAGGTACGGATGCGTGCAAACAAACATACAGTTTTCAATACAAGTTTCAACTGATTTGAGGATGATGTCCTTCTCGTCATTGGTTTCACAAAATTTTAGGATATCTGGATAATGAAGTGAAATAATCTGATCAGTTAGCTCCTTCTGGTACTCGTACATTGGAGTGCCTAAGTGATAATCCCCACTATTGTTTGTCTCACTAAGCTCCAACTCGATTATGGGAGGCTCCGGTGTGCTGTCTAATATCTTTAGCAAGTTCATTGTGTAGGGAAAGGTTTGGTATTGGGTTTGGATATTTGGTACTTTTTCTCTATTATATCGCGCTCGATTTTTTTTTTTCTACTTATACAATGCTTTGGTCCCAATCACTGCCATAGTTTAACAGTACGGTCCCAGCCACTACTTACAATTCTGGCCTCGTTATTTTCACCACCACTACTTGCGTCACAGCTCATCACTTTTTCATTGTGGCCCTTCAATGTATTGACCAAGATCCAGTTATCTGCAGACCAAACCTTAACAGTCCCATCATAGGAGCTGGTAAGTAGAAATGTTCCATTTATACCAGCACCATCCGCATTTGTAGCCTTTCCACCACAATGAAATCTCACATCACTTACTAGTTTTGTATGTGCTGGTATTGAAAATAGCTCATTGCCAGAGTGATCCAACTTTCTCATATCCCATATTTTCACCGAGCAATCGCCAGATGCGCTGGCAAAATGATACCCATTTGGAGACCAGTCGAGACTGTAGATTCCTTGCATATGTTTTTGAAGTGGCATGAGAGCCCTTCCTGATCTTAAGTCCCAAACGTAGATGATTCCATCTGACCCACCTGATAGGAATAAGGATCCATCTGGATGTACTGCGCCACAGTATACCTCTCTCGAATGGCCCTCTTGCTGATACAATTCAGTCTCTTTATTTATGTCCCACAACTTCCATGTTTGGTCGAATGAGGTTGAAATTGCAAATTCTTGAATTGGGTGAAATAAAGTTTTGGTTATTCTATTTGAATGAGCCTCCTTGATGGAGAGGCTAGGCTTGATTGTCTCTTCTGAGTTTGTAATATTCCACAAATTAATCGTCCCCTCACTCCCTCCAGTAATCAACGTATCTCTGTGCTCATCTACCTGCCAGTCTAGACCTCCAACTTTTTCTGCATGCGGCCCGCTGAGCAACTTTACAGCCGGGTTTAAATCACCACTGTTGAGTACATGAACCGATCCATCCCAACTTCCACATGCAATTAAATTTCCACGACAAGAATATCTCACACTGGATATAGCTCTTGTGTTTCCATGAATTACTTGAGATCCATATAGCTCTATCTCGGATAGCTTTGAATTTATCATTCTCCTTGTCTTTAAAAATGGTATCAACTCAGGGTTGTCTTGTAGCACTCGTCTTTGTTGCTGTAGTCTATGTGATGCCCTGTTCAAGGACTCTTTGAGGATCTGACGCCTTATATCATATAGCTTTGCTGGTCCTGGTGTGTAAAATACCTCATCCTCTTCATCCTCATCTTCACTTTCGCTGTGTGCATTATCAACGGCATCTCCATTCACTAAATTGGATAATCTTTCTCGCCGGTCTTGATCATTTTCCCCATTGATAAATACTGGTTGTCCCAATTCTTTTAATTGCTGACGAACAAGCTCATCTTCTTCCGGAATGAGTTTGTCATTGATGACTGGTATATCATTATACTGCATTTGGGTGGTGGAGAAATGTGGTTTCGATGGTTAGAGCAAACGCTACCAAAAGATTATTTTCAATCTCTACACATTTGCCATTTTACATAAACTATTTAATGATTGGCTTTCAATATCCTATCGCTGTATTTTGCAAAGTCCTCTTCGTCATTAATCATGTCGTCCAAATTTGGTTGGCAAAAGACAGCCAAAGTATTTCGAGCAATATTTGGTTTATCAGTTCCTCTAACGTAATGTGGGACAGCTTTGAATTTCCCTTTGGATATCTCTTGCAATGCTGAGCCCGATTGAAATGCCAAGCAATCAGAAGGAATGTTCACTTTCACAATTTCATCATTCCTATTCCTAATATACAAACCAGCTTTTGGATCTGGAGAGGCGTCCAAAGCATGAGTCGAGCCCTTTGACTCATCAATAAACAAGGCAGATGTAAGACCAGTTAAACATGAATGGTCAAGATGCTCACCACACCAATCGTCAAGCGAATCACAGGCGTCTTCCTCCGTCATTGGAAAATAATGCAACAAACGTGCCTTGGTACACGTTGAGTTTTGTACAAGCTTGTGCAAGTAGTACTCTTCGTACTCCTCATGAATGCTCTTGATGTATTTATCACAAGCTATGGCGACAGTTTCAGCAACGCTAATAATTAACGAGCATAATGCCTTACAATCACGTTCAAAGTCCTTTAAGTCGCTGCTGCTTGGCCATATGTTTGGTGCCGTGTACGTCTTATGATCTGGATACTTATCAACCAATTCAGGCTCGGGGCCCTCCAACTTGGGGTCTTTATAGAAAGCACAATTCATATAAAACGACCCTTTTTTCAAATCTGGTAACGAGGACTTAGCTAGCGTCTCCCTCCCACGCGACCACCCTACTAACCACATTGCTTCTTCACATTCAAGTGCTTCAAGTTCTTTTGCATCTAAATTAGCTAAAACGGACGCGCTTGTGAGCACCTTTTGTCGAAGACTTTGGAATTCTGGTGGTAGGTCTCGCACAACGATAATCCCTAACGAAGTAGGACCAAAGGCCTTGGTTAAAGTTTCGTTGTCAACACCTTGTCGGAGGTTTTCAAGGGATACTGATACTGGCTCTTCGTTTGCTGTCATCTTTGGTGGTTGTTGCTCAATGTTTAAAGAAAGAAAAATTCTTTATAGGGCATTGTGTTCCTCTTTAGTACTGCGAAAAGGGTATGCTACACAAAATGCCAGGATGAGGGGAATATAACTTTTGTGGTCAGTAGAACGTGGTCAAGCGTATTAATGTAAAGCTAGGTGAAACTACACAGTTCATGCTGAAAAGAAGTTACATCTATATAGCTATCTAGAACGCTATCACAATCTGTGTACTGAAAGAAACAACGTACATCAAAATCTTTATAGAAAGAAATTAAAATAATCATCATCATTTTCATCATCATAGATATCTTGCAACTGACTCAAATGATCACCCTGACTCATAAAATAAGCCTCAGCATGAATCTCTCCCACGCCACTCACTCTCAAGTGAGGTAGAACTCCTTCACTGGTCCGATATTGATCTCCATATTTTGCAACGCAAATCAGCTGTAATCGTTCCAGCTCTCTTGAATTCTTCACAGTAAAGTTCTTGATCATGTATAATACCTTGAAAAGACTGAGTTTTTGTTTTGTTGAAATTTTGTATCCTAGACTTCTCAATTTTTGAATGACTACTGAAACGTCATTATTTGATTCATTAAGCAAGTTGCTCAACTGTAATGATGTTAATTGGTAAGCGTGATCGTTTAGTATTGATTGTAACATTTCCTTACCATCTTCAAAATCCCTCTTTGTTTTGCCCTTTTTGGATGACACGAGGATTGATAATGTGACTCTCTGTGTAGACTTGATGGAGATCTTTTCCCTGAAGAATTGAATAACTTCGTCCAAGTGACACTTCGTGCAACTCTGCTCACTATCCTCAGACCCAAAGTCGTAATTCTTTGTAATGATACTTTCAAAGTCTTCCAAATGCAGTTGCTTAGCAACATAGTTGTCACTCTGCTTGGTTGGTTTTGTTGCTGCAGAAATGTTGGAAGGCACTGTATCAATCTCCAGTTGGTCTTGGTTTTTCAAAAACAGCTCGAATTGGTCAGACAATTGGTCTTCTGCCATTGTAAGCACCTCCAATTCCCACTCAAACAACACTTGTTCAATTTCCAGTAAAATTGACTGGTAATCATAGGATGAACTGTTGATGAGTAAATACAAGCCAATCGTCAGTTTGTTAATTCTAATACCACTTAGAATCAAATACCCAACTTGTCTTCTAGTTCGTAGTTGATACCTGACAAACTGATTCATCTGATACGCCAAAAAATGGGCAATAATTCTACTCTTGTCATTTCTCGGACATAGTTGGATATAATGGTAGACAACATCATTAGGATCATCCGAGTTTGAATTCTCTAGTACCAAATCATAATTCCTACCACGCTTTAATTCCACACTTGAAGCAAAATCGAATTGCGGTTTTTCAAAGTAAATCTTTTCATGTGAGGTTATTATATTAATTGTCTTGCACACTTTAGTGGCAAATTCCCTGTCACCACCAGTAACAAGTATATCTGTATGCTTGTAGTCTTGAAGAATCAAGTCACACAAATGTGAAAAATAGCTAGTTTCCAAAAGTTCCACTGCCTCAAATCGATCTTCAATACTAGCTATTCCTTGTTCTAAAGTCATCACCGATGCTGCCATGACTTTTGTATTTGTTTCACCATTTTCCAACTCGTCATAGTTTCTACGCAACTGCGACTTCATTGTCACAAACTCTTTATAATCTAGGTTAAATGTCAAAATCAGATTTTTCACTCTCACAATAAACTCCTTCAAAAAGTAGAGGAAGCCAGATATGGGGCCTTGGATTTCAAAACTCAATGAAGGGGTCGTAACTAAATTTGCAAAAATCCCCCAAGAGAATAATGCTAATTCACCTTGGTAAAATGTGGCTTTAAGTTTTTCGCCTAAACATTCCGCGAGTATCTCAATTGCCACCAAGTTCAAAGCTGTGTTAGGAATACTGGAAAAGCATATTTGAAAAGAAGTAACCACGTTAAATGATGAAGATTTGGAGTGCCATATTTCATGGTACGTTGAAAAATCAATCAAGGCAGGCAGCGTAGTAGACTCCAGTGTGTATGGCATTGTGTGGCATGATTTGTTCAACTGATCATTCAAATCGCTGTGTGACATTGAAATAAACGAGTTCTGTTGTAGAATGAAGAAATTAGGGATTGATTCTCCAGTTGGTGAATAGTTTAATTTAGTAATGGCGTATTGGAATCGATAGTAAGGATCCTTGACAAGATTGCTAGGTAATGGGCGATCCCAATTAGACTCATTGGTTAGCACTATTGTATTCAACTGGGATATATCAAATACCTCCCTTGTTTTCAATGCAAAGTCGTATACGTCCCCATGAAATATAAATGAGTCCCCAGTAACCAAATACTCGAGGTCTTTAATTTTGTCCTCCACTAAACACAGAGCATAATTTGAAGCTTCTTCCATCACCGAAGAGGAATCAGCTGGAGAAAAATACGCTTGGTATTTGAATACTCGAGAATATTCGTGCAAGACTCTAGCCAAGTCGGTTGCGTTAGGATCCAAAATTTGGTCAATAAATTTCCAAACAGTCTCAATCACTAAATCCAAGTTGAAGGATCTCAAAATGTCAAAGTCTATTACTAGTATTTTGTTTCCTTTTGATAATCTCTGGACGTAAACATAAATAGAGGAAACGCATCTTCTTATCGTCTTTAAATAATGGCATAAAGAACCCAAAGATTCATCACCCAATAATGAACACCACACACTTTCATAAAAGGAATTTTCAAAATTATGTATAGGCAAAAACAATCTAACCTTGGGGGCGTTGTCGCTTTCAATATACAAAAGTTTTCCACAAACATCAATTGGAAATATTTCGCGTGACATGTCTCGAGAAAGGACGCTCGCAATTGAGGATGCATATGATCCATTTGACTTGACTTTGCTTCGTCGTCTTTTTCTTGAAATCTTTCGTGATACACGCTTTGACTTGGGGATAGTTGCAAAGTTTGTCACTGCTAGTTTTTGCAATTGATTCAACGATAGGGGTCCCTTTAACGTCAACACCATATTCTCCGATACAAAATTGTCCTCGTAGTATCTTATCATCTCTTTGCGAGCATGTTTGGAGTTTAGTGTAGCTTTATTACCAGTGCCAAATCTGTGAAATAGGTGCTCTTTGCTACTTAGCAATCGCAAACCATGAAACAAGACTTTATCATCATTGACAATGTTACCTTGATGCTCTGCATCCACACTATTGATTTCCATATTCATATAGGTTTCCGAAAATAGTGGCTTGTTAAAGAAGGAGCTAAAGTTTTTCATCAAATAATTCAATCCCAATTCTTCCCCAACCAATGTATGGGTCATTGAAACTTCAAAGTAAACGCAAGTATAATCACCCATTGTATATGCATTTGAGTTGCCTCCCATTGAGGACAATTTGGACCAAAAATCATTAGGATTGGGGAATTCTTCCGTACCCATAAAGAGCATGTGTTCACAAAAGTGTGCTAATCCTGGAAGATCAGCAGGGTCGCAAAATGAGCCCGAGCCAACACATACAGCAGCAGCAGTTGCATTGCATTTGGGATCAGATATGAGTAGTGTCCTTAGTCCATTTTCTAGCTCAATATATTTGTATGAATTGTGAAGTGCTGACAATGGCTTCTTGAATGTTGATGCAAGCTCAGTGATTGAGAAGAAGCCCATGTGGTGCTATGGAGTAGAAGGATATCAATTTCATGACGGGCTCTAATTGAATTTGATTACCATCTCACTCTTGTCTTCACTTTCAGTTCATTGGCTCAAATGAGTATATTATCTTGCTTCAACGTGAATTTCCCAATTAGGCTTTGACAATTGATTTGGCTTGGTAGCGTTGTTGGTGCCACACAATATAAATACACAACAATTTTCAGAATGTTTTACTTTGAGCAGATGCCTCTATGTAGAGCTGAACTTTGGTTGGGTGTGACAAATGCATTCTGTTTGGAACAGAAACCACCATGTTTATAGTTGCTGTCTTTCAAAAAGAGTGAAGTATTTGCAACTCCAAACTGTCATTTCGATAGACAAGGTGTGTGTAGCATAAGCTTGTGGATTGTTAAAAGAGTTGGAGAGGTGACTCTCCTCTTCGTCAGCTAAAACTTGGATTAAAATAACTGTCCTCATTAATCAAATTTTGCACAAATCTCAGCCGAAAAATTACAAGTTGTAATAAAGGTAACACACTCAAAACGCTATTGCTGTCAATATGCTTCAGATATAAAAATAGGAGAGCTTGAGCTGTTAAAAAAATAACTGAGGTTGCAATTGTACATAATCTAAAAGCTTCATTATGTGTCTCCTATTTTTGATTTTGCTGCAAAAGTCAAAGCGGAAAAACTAGACTTGGTCGTGCACATGTGCTCAATTGATGACCAAATCAGATGCTGGCTTTTAAAAATCCCAATTGTCTGATCTAAAGGTAAGTCATTTGCATAATCCCTAACACATCCGATTCAGAGAAGAGTTTGTTCCCTAGAGCAAAGCTTATGGAGTCTGTCACATATAGCAGGGTCTATTGTACTTGTTCAAAGCCGCTCTCTTTTCAAATGGGGTAAAAAGACATTTGAACAAGCTTTGTGCTTCTGTTTGTGTTTTGGGAGAAGGTCGTGTATCGATAAACAATTTCTCTTAGTATTGCACACAAAGAGCTGAAAAGAGCAAAAAAGAGCAAAAAAAAAAAAAGAAATTCACAAAACGTGAGATTTTGTTGAACATCATTTGTCCTCAAACCCATTTCTTTTAAATACAATCATACAACCTTTTAATTCACATACTTTTAAAGAGTTTCATGTATTAGAAGTTATCTTACGATACACATACACTTAGAACATCAAATAAAAAGCAAAGTTGATATAAATTAACAAATTATCTGTTCTACGAGCTTGCATTGAAAAAGATTGAAAAGAGCTCATTTTACATCTCCATCTCCATCATCGAATATGGCAAGTCAATATACATACAACAAGTACTATCAGCACTCCTCCCCAAGCATGGGACATGCTCAACCAAACAACACCATGGGATTTGGCGGTAATAATGTCGCATCGTCGAAAAACAACTCAGCTTGCAATACTTCACCTTTAAACAATTTATCATATCTTACACCACCTGGCTCGGCTAGCAATAGTTTATCAAGTTCATTATCAAGTACAGGTTCAACTTCATTATTCGGCTCTAGCTTGTCCAATACATCTTCTACATACTCATTCCACAACCCTAGATTAAGATACTACATGTCCAAATCGTTTGATATTGAAGATGACTTGGAGTTTTGTCCAGAAACAGTTGACCACAAAAGGTTTAATCCTTATACATCCACATCCTTCTCACCAAGTCAAGAACTTCCACAACACAGCGCTGCTCCACAGAGTAGCATTTCTGGCTCTGGTACCCAGTCCCCACGTGTTTCAACGCCGAGGATTAAAAAGGCTTTGGAGATTGTCAATCCTCAAACAAGAATGAGAGTTGGATCACCAGCCTCTCAAAACAAGTGAATATAACCCGTTGATTATGGCGGGTTACAACAGAGGGAAGGAGAGGAGGTTGTACTTTGCGCTAGAAGCAAGATAATAACCCTTCTCTGACCCAAATGATGATGCATGAAGTATATTTCTCTTTTTTATATCTAGAGTAGTTTTAATATTTAGAAATTATAACGATTGATTTTGTTTACCGAGTGATGTAGATGAAGCTCTTGTAGTAATGCGAAATAATGCGAGTGATGCTACGACACTCAATCTATCTCCTCTGCTGGGTGGAACTACAATGTTGTCCAAGTTGATTTCGTATTTGATCCCCCCAATTTGCACCTAAAACATGGATTTCCTTCTATTGCAGAAATGCGCCTTAAAATCAGGCACAAAAAAAGGAAAAAAAATACAACATATGGCTGTGCTTTAGAGTGATTCTAAACAATTTAAAAACACCTTGGCATCCCTTTCTCTTTTCAACGCCTTTTCAAAATATATATAAAACTGAGCAAACATCCACTCGTTCTGTCCACATTCGCCTCCCCCTTCATCATACATAATGCAACTTACCAATCTCATTTACAATCTACAGCTTTTACTCGTGACATGCGCTGCACAATCAGTCTCATTCGATAATGACCAACAAGCAGCTTTATTAACCAGAGTGGCTTCCGACATACGTTCTTACCCCAGTGAGTATGCCGACTACCTTAAAACTCAACTGGAAATAGCCCTCCCACTTGAACTACTCTCCCTTAAACAGCTTTCCACTTATACTGATGATTCTTACACCACACTTGCCGAGAATTCAGACTTGATGTCAGATGTGGAGAACGTTGTTACGCGGTTGCCTTGGTATAACTCGAGAATAGCTGGTAATGATGTGCCAAGTCTTACTACAGATGATGCTACTGAAAGTGGCTCAAGTAGTAGCAATTTGGGAGTTAAAGTAGGAGGAGGAATATTGGCCGGTTTAGTTGGTGGGTTATTGTTGGCACTTTAGGATATAGGTGTAAATAGTGTATACGCAGAGGTTATGATTGTTTAATCGATATAAGGCGGACGGTCTCAGCCTAACCGCGATAGTTTTTTCCGACCCCCTGAAAATAGAAAATGGACCAAAGTCACTATTGGTTTCTATTTTACAAAAGTACACGCCTCTTAGAACTGTGTCTTTTTTTGAATACGTTTTTTGGAAATTTTTAGTTTAAACAGTCATTAAAAAGTAGCATCATTCAAAATTCAATAGACGTTATACAGGAGAATACTGTACTTTGGAAGCTCCTGATTTATCACTCATATCCCCCTGAGCACTAACTTATACCGGAAACAATGACTACACCAGAAGGTATGTTGTATCATCAGTGATATCCCGTTGTGAACTTACTAACCTTTATCTCAAAGAATACCAAAATGATAGAAGACATTCAAGCACATCAAGAAACAGGTTTGGATGGGTGAGACGGTTAATGCAAGGTCAAAATAGAGCCACAACCCACTCTTCTGATCAAATGGACCCCAATTCCCAGTTCTCTCCACAATATACTCAAAGAAATAACCGATCTTCAGGAGGAAATGCAGGAAACGCACGCGGATCATCAGCTAGAAGAAAGAGTTCATCTACAAGCAGAGCTAGGCGCAACTCAGAGCCTTTGGTTAGAAATGAACCAGAGAGGAGTTTTACCCGTAGCGAAGACGAGGGAGAAGATTTCAACACCACTCTTCGTTTTGATGAAAATGATCGTGTACACCGCAGCTCCTTTCAAGATAGTTATGATCCCCAAGACCGTGATGCTAGCTACCACGATAGCGATCAAATTACAAACAATAGTGAAGACAATATCAGTACCATTCCTTTAAAGTCAATCATATCGAGACAGTCAACTAAAAACCCATCCATATTGAGTACGGATGTCAACAATGATCACCTGTCTTTAATTGCCTCCACAGCCGAAACTTCAATTGCCCCCAGTGTCCATACATCAGCTAATAACTATACTGCTACGCCCCACCATCATGCGACTAATCTCGATACCACAGACGAAGATAGTACCAACACTGGTCATAGCACTACTGCTACTTCAGTCACTATAAATACCGCAACATCTGCTGGTGCAAGTCAAGCACCATCTACAGCATTACAAGAGGGTGATAATGAGTCGATTGTTACACTAGCTAGTTCCTCAAGAAGAAGGCGGAGAAGAAGCATCGATACTAATTGCAGTACCAACGCTATTCCACCAGCATCAATAATGGAGAGGTTGAGTGTGCAGCCCACCGCGGCTAATAGTTTGTATGCAACTAGTATCAGAACTGGCAACTATGATAGAAGTAGTCAGTTGTCACACTATGACGATCAGAGTAGCTCAGTGAGAAGTTTTTAGTTTGCCCCCTTTTGAATCAATACCGTTTTCTAGTTTGTGTGTGTAGTTAAGGAATTGTTCAGTTATTTACCTGTGTAGAAGTTACCACTCGCATCCTTCTCTATCAGTGCGATTGCCCAAATAGGCAACTCGATAAATTTGATTGTGCAGAAAAAAAAAAATGTAAACAAAACTGATGCAATCTAATTTTAAAATTAATTGCAAAAAGAGAAGAAAAAAAGAAAATCAAAATATTCATCACATTTTAAGAACCACAATTCAAGGTAGATCACCTACAAAGAATCTCAAATTACTCAACCGTCACTTCTAATCCCAGACCTTTTACATTATACAAATATGGGCACTTTTGGCTACGCAAACTCCATCGAAGGAGATGTTTACATCCAGCGGCTCGCGACCTATATCAAAAAGAATGAAGAAGCCTTGGCGAATGGGTTACTATGTTTCAGCAAAAACAAAACAACAGTCAACAAAATCAAGCCCATAAGATTGACATTCACAATACACCACTTGTACTATCTAACTGAACGCATGGATCAATCAACTTTGGGAGTCGATGTTGGTCCTTTAAATGTCAAGTTGGATACTCCAAATCACGAACCAACGTTTGTTTCATTCATGGCAAATAATGCTAGATCCTCGAGGCATTTTGATAGTGATGCTCGATCAATAACCTCTATGAATTCCATGAAGTCGATTGTGTCGAGTGCGTCGGTTTATTGGAAATCATTTTCATTAAGCAACGATCCAAAGGTGATCAAAAAGGATATCAAATATTTGTACTCATCATTCACCAAGATTCCGTGTTTGATTCTTACCCCAAAGACCAAAATAAACAGTATTAGCTCCTATGAAGAATACCCATGTGATACTTCTGTTCCCATCAAGATGTTCAAAAATCTACAAGTTTTGGAAATGATTGAATATGAACCTAATGAAATCTTTGGATGGAATTTCTTAAGCAACCAGTTGCGAATCTTGATTATAAGGAAAAGCAAGATTTCTGATATGGCTGAAATATTGTTCAATTTAGTTGTGGATGACGCAAACGGAAGATCATGTTTCAACACCACAAGATCCAAATCAACTCAACTAGATCCACCATTTGAATTGAAACCATCCGTTGAGGAGCTGAATACAATCTTTAAGCACAAACGAGATCGTGGGTATACGCATACATCCAATGGAGCTGGCTCTGTTGGTGGTGGTGGTGCTGAATCCAATCGCCCTGACTTGCGTGAACACAAATGGCTGGTTTTGAAACAATTGACAATCCTGGAAACTTCTATTGCACATATATCGAGACATACGTTGAAACCATTGGTTAATTTAGTCAAATTGAATCTTTCTAATAATCTACTAGAAGAAATACCTGATGGATTGGATCAATTAGTCAATATCAAGTACTTGAACCTTGCTGATAATTTTATAACCAGTTTGAAGAACCTTCCGTCCAATCTAGATCATTTGCTCACTTTAAACCTCAACAATAATAAATTAATCACATTGGATGGCTTGGAGAATTTGGTCTCATTGGAGAAAATTGATTTACGTAGAAACAAATTTGCCGAGGTGAAAGCTTTAAAAGCGGTGGTTGATTTGATTGCTACCACCAAGTTGGATAACATATACATATCCCACAATCCTTTGCCCAAAAATTACAGAGTTGAACTATTCAATCTTTTCAATGGGGTTAGATATAAAAACTCTGTCAAAATTGACGATTCGAGGCCTGGATATTTTGAAAAAGCGGTGTTATTGGATGAGGAAAATGCAATTAAAAACTTGGCACAATTTATGGACCATCATAGGTCTGCCCACCAGCGCCAAAATTCAACTAATCTACCCGAATCCATGTTATCTGCCAAGACCCTAGCTACAACAGGAACTACCGAAACAGACACAACTGCAGCATCTATCGAAAAGATAAACGACCACTCTGTTAATTCTAGTCCAACGTCAAAAGAGGATGAAATAGTTCACACAATTCGGAATCTTCATTTGGACAATTCCTCCAAACGTAGCCCACATCAATCAGTTGCCGCTCCGACAAAGGTGAAAAGGTACGATTTGTCACACACGATTTTATCAGCTTCGATATCACTACTTTCACAACCAAGCTCCCCCTTACATGCTAACTCAAATATAATGAACATGATGGACTCACCAAGCCTGGTGAAAATGTCACATTTGAACTCTTCCAGCTCATCCATACCTTCCACACCTTCAATGAAAAGATCGAGCACGTTAGTAGACGTTGAAAACCAGAATCCTGTGCCAAGTATTGTTACTCCAGTGCAAGTCACTGCTCGTATGAGCACTTGAGTGCTAGCTACATACGCAATGCTGTCAAACCCCATTGCTTCCATTTCAATTCTCAACCACTGTGGATTGTGTGATTTTCTTTTTCTTTTTTCTGCTTCCAAATTTTGGCAACCAAATTTATAGATTTCACAGGTATACATTCACTTAATACATAGCCCCATGTGGATAATCAATCTAGTGTTCTTGGCCTCATTAGGCACATTGGTGTTTTCAACCGAAGAGATC